>NW_009593044.1:74770-104005 GCF_000690535.1 Cariama cristata | reverse complement strand
AGGGGCCCTGCGTGGCAAGCTGCGGGCTAGGGGGTGGGAATGCGGCTCTGGCACGGTAGGCACCACCACCACCCGGGTACCAGGTGGATCATGGAGCAGAAACTGCCAGAAACTTTTACAGCAAGCGGCCAGTGCTGCGGGTCCAGCCCGCGTTAAGAGCCAGGGCTCTGGGAAGGACTCATCGGGTTTCCTTCTTGGTACTCTCGCCGCTAGATAAATGCTCCATGTAGGAGACTTCTCTATGCGTTCAGTGGCAGGGGTATGCAGCAACAATCCCTGGATTAAGTAGGAGTCATTAAATGGAAGGTGGCAAAGCTTATTAACTAGGGTGGTAGAGAAAATCTTTTTTATATTCATGCTTGCCCCTTACGCAGCGAGACATTCTGCACAGCTGGTCATCTAACTTGACCATGGACCCTTGCCTTGGCTTTCAGGAGTCAAAGGAGTCCTGTTTATGATCAAGACATCCCCGAGTACAGGGGCTTCACTTGGCGTTGACAGAAGGTCTCTAATAACTGTACTGGATAGAGCAGTCTTGCAGTTATTTCTCGTGGGCTTTTCTGTGACTCACTCTGGTTTTGGAGGCAGGGAGAGAACAACCTTCCCCCCATCCTTGGCTTGTTTACTGGGGTGACCTGTTACTACAATGTGGACTCCTGCGAGAGCAGGATTATGTCAGTAAATTGCTGAACAACTACCTGATGGGAATGGCTTTTAATCAGGCTACATTAGAGAGGTGTTTTGCTCAATATTCTCGCTTATTTGAGTGTGGATGGTGCCTAGGAAAAATATCCCTCACCCCAGTTTTTAGATAGCTTTGTAAAGTCAGTAACAAATAGAGAGCAGCACAGTAAAACAGACCCATCACCCGAGCCTGTCTCCAGGCAGGCGGCTGTGTCAGAGGCATTGCGCTCTTTCTAATGCATCACCCAACGTGAACAGGAAGCCAGGCAGACAAAGCCAGACCATCATCTTCTTTGTGGGGCTCCAAGGAATGCAAATTTAATGAGGCTCCTAAAGTAAAATTGCATTCCACCAGCTTGGCGCATTTCTGCCAGTGATGGAGGTTTCTGCAGAGAAGGTGATGGTGAGGGGTTAGCAATTTTGTTGAAAACTGCAAGTGTACAGTAAAGGGAAAAATCGCTTTTTCTAACTTTGCCGGTGGTGCGAGCGGAGCCCACGCTGATGTGAGGGACAGCGCTCAAATCAGTCACACAGCAGAGCCCAGCAACCTGCAGGGAGTTATCAGTCAGCGCTGTGTTCGAGCACTCAGACACCACCACGATTCTCCTCGGCAGCGTTTCCGACAGCCTGCCGGGCACAGACAGGCACACGCCTGTGAGCCCATCCTCGGCCCCCTGCTCCCCTCTTCGCACAGGCGTGCAGTGCACCGGGTCCTGCGATGCACACACCGGCCAACAGACACAAAGTGATGCTGACACACAGACGAGCCGTACCCGTCTCTTCTCCGCACGTGGAAGTATGGCAACTTGACAACTTGTACACGGTTTTCCAAAAGCATAAACACACATGACACCTTCCTTCATCACACACATGCCACAGAGCTATGCTAGCCCCTAGTTGAACCAGAAGTTTCTTTTGCTATCTTAGCACCTACAATATATACATGAGGAATACGCCTTTCCTTGTCAATATGGAGACACTCAGACTGCTGCGTTCATCTGATAAATGTCACTCCATGAACACACAGGGGTCTGCACGGCACTCGAAAAGCCCCGTAATGGAACCCTCACCCAGATGGGAAGGGGTGACTAGGGGGCTGACAGTCCTGCTCTATGGCAACTTCTGTGATTTCAGTCTCTTCTTATTCTGCATCGGAAGGAAATAAAACATTTTGAATATTTGGGGATGGGAGGGGCAGGATGGTGGACAGTGGAAGTCTTCATACCTGGCTTAACATTTCCTTCCATGCCCCTCCGTGCACAGAGAGCATCAGCCTCTGCTATCGTTTCCCTCCCTCAGGCCTCACAGAAACATTCAACAAAACAGCCAGCGTTGCCAAAATGAATGAATAGTTCGTTACTAGTTTAAATCAGCAACGCTGAACATGTTTTGCTCAGATGCAGGTTAGAATTGTCTACGTAAGCAGCCCTATCCGTGCGCATAAACACAAACCATACCAAACTATACCTACATTATTTGCACATGCCCGTACACAAAGGTTTCAGTGCCTTCTTGCGGACTCCACTAGCAATGCCAATGCGCCCCCAAAGAATTAGCATTATTTGTGGCTTTTATTAACCCCATACCTGCACAGGCGAACAGCAGGCAGCCTGAGGTGCTGCACACTGCTGCTGTCCTCATTAACCACGCAGGTACACAAACGCACGCGTGACACCAAGAGACATTAGCACTGTACTGCAGTCTGCGTTAGCAAGCTGCGTACTCACAAACGCCCGGCCACATGCGGAGAGGCACGCAGTCACAAGCAGGGAGAAAAAGGATTGCTACTGCCCCGAAAGCCATTCCGGGCTAAAGGATGCCTTTTGGAGTTGGGAAGCTGAAGGAAAACATCTTCGCTTTTCTTCATGCTCTCTAACCTTCTGGCAGCCTCAGCACGACTGCCTTCCACACCAAAGTCGGGCACCGTCGGCCATTCCGCTTGCTTATATTTATGGCCCCTCTTTGAAATTCTGACTGCTCATCTATGCAGAATAAAACTACCCAAGCAATCTTTCCCGTTCAGGTGCTCATTACTAAAGCGTTAAATAATGCCAGGCAGGCTCTCTTAGGCCTTGTAAATTTTATCTGGGGGACTTTCGGCTTCCACAAGGTCTATTACTGCCTGATTGCCTGCAAGGCTTTCAAGTTTGCAAGCCATACAGCAGAGAGGGCTGGGCAACAACTGAGCACTGAACTTCTGTTAAACACCATTGCTGGCTTGGGAGCCAGGCTGGGGAAGGTGAAGTGCATACATGTGAGTGCATGCCGAGTCTGTCTGCGTGTCCCCGGAGTATACACCAGGCTACCAGTGTCTGCGTAAATGAACGTGTGTGCTTGGCTGCTGGAGAGAAGCGTCTGGATCGAAGGGTGATGCTGTGCACACGTGCGTGCAAGATTGCGGCTGCATGAAAAAGGAGTAGGCTCGTGTCTGTGGGCTTGATCTCAAATGTCCCTGCAGAGTAAACGCTTAGGAGTCAGTGGGGTTTGTGGTGACACAGCTGCGAACAGAGTCAGGCCCTGGGAATTCAGACTTTTCCTATTTGAGCAGCTTTTTCCAAGTGCTTGCTGTTAGCCAGGGCTCAAAGCAAGGCTGTTTGAATACACCAGTAAGCTTAATAAAGTGGAGAGAAAATAATGGAGAAACCCGGGAAGAAAGGGCAACAGCCCCCAAAGCCAGAGAGATTCTGTTTCATCAGCTGCCAGCTAAGTGTCCCAGGAGAATCTGCCAGTACATCCAACATCCCTCAGCTCCTGGAGGTAATCCCCAAAGGATGCTGAGCCGGAGATAAAGCATATTTTCAGAGGAAAAGAACGGGCAGTGGGGACAAAATGCTCTGTTTAGAAACATCCCTCAGCCTTTTTGAAGTTGTGCTCTTTGTTTCCTAGGGTCTTCCTGTCAGAGAACTGAGACCTTTTCTCCTCGTTTTTCCTAACCCAAACATCCTGCTTGATGGAACATCAAGGAAAGGGATAATTCCTATCTGTCCACAAAACTAACGAAGCCACATCATAAGCTATTTCTATATGTGCCGTGTATTTATAAACCTCAGCCCTGACCTGATCAAGCAAAATAGCTTCTCGTTACTGCTGACTCCGGCCTGAATTCAAACTGCCAGCCTATTACTTCTTACTCAGGTAACGCTAGTACTCAAAAATTAGGTTAAACATTTCCCAGACGCAGAAACAATCGCTTCCCCAAAGAGCACAGAGGTGAAGGCACACAGCCAGCCAGCCCCTTGTTTTATTGGATAATGTTTCTCATATATTTCATGAGAGCCAGATGGCACCATCTGAACAGCAGTGAGCCTGGAAGCCTTCGGCCACATCAGCACAAGGGAAGCGTGACCCAGCGCTGCCTGCACAGCGGCTCAGCACCGGAGCCAGCTCTGGCTCAGGCCGGGGGCAGCCGCAGACCCACGCTGCCTGCAGGCACCTGGGGGCACAGGGGCACAGGACAGCACGGGACGGGTGGGCTTTTTTGCATTCAAGCGACAGCATAAATTTGCACGTGGAACCCTAAATCGCCACTGCTGACAGGTACAGTCCTACATTTTTGAGGGCAGGAAGAGTTTGCCTGGTCCTGAAGCTCTCTGGGAAAGGGAAGCCCATCTGCAGATTGCCTGAGAAAAAGAAACAGATGTGAAGAGAGACAGAGCGTATTCTAAACCCCCGCTGCGTGCGGGGCCTTTTCCTTGCAATTAAGTGAAGCTAATGGTTTTATGGAAGTTGTTTGTTCAAAAGGCCTTCGCTGCACTGTTTAATGGAGTTTCACCAGCATTCCCTAAAGGCTTCCAGACCGCATTAGTATCTCACAGCTCACATCCTAGCCAAACAAGCCTTCTCACCCTGACGATGTCTCTACCCTGTATGTATGGAGTGCAGGAGTATCAGGGCTGCCATGCCTCCTGTGCTCGCCTTTCCACTGGAGTCGTGAAGCCCCGGGATGTCATGAATATTCAGGACATAAACATTAGCAATAAGTATTGTGCAATTTGGACAAAAATATATTTTAGGCAAAAGAACTAGGAGAGAGAATCGTTACTCCTGAGCTCCGGGAACTATGGAATAGCATTTTCCTGAGCTGTAACTGGTGGTTTTAAAATGCAAATCAGTCTCAGGATTTTGAGAGACATTGGGAAAAAAAAAAAAAAAAAAGCCCCGTGCAGCAAAGCTTTATTGTATTGTAATGAATGCGGGATTTGCAGAGCTGCTTCGTGCCAGTGAATGCACAGTGGATGCAGGCCAGGGACTCAAGAAGCCCTGAGGCTCGTCCCCAGCTAGCTCTGCCACTGACTCACTATCTGACCTTGAACAAAATGTCCTTTCCTTTATTTCAGTGTTCTCATCAGAGGACAGAGGCGAGGGGAGAGAGATGAGGCCATTCCTGTGCCTCCTGGGGGAAGTCAGCAGAACAAATGCAGCAGCTGCCTCCCTGCAGGGACCACTGAGCTGGGATAGTGTTGCCCTCTTCTTAATGGCCTTCCCCTGGCAGGTGCTGCTCAACCTTTCCTACTCTTTTTCCTATTCCGTAGTTCGTCTTTAGCCTTGTGTCTCCCTTGTGTTTTTCTATAGAGCTGGTCTCCTCCTTGAGCCTCAGAGTCTGTAGAAACCCTTCTGCAATTGTTCCACTCTTCTTTTTCACATCGACCTGTAGAGCATCTAATACCATTTTACCTGCCTTCTACTTAAAGAGCTGTCCCTACCCTAAATAGACTCTACCACACAGATCATAGTAGGAGTTGAACATAGGGGAGACATAATAAATGAACACTTACTATAGATAGATTTTCTTCAAATTATTAATGGTATAAACATTATTAACACTCTATAAAGAGGCAGGATGGTCTGAAGCATCATGGCCCAGAGGACCCCTCTGTTCCTGGACCCCCAGGTCTGGGATCTTGAATAAGTCACTCTGGTGATCTCTGCCTTGGCTTTCCTCTAGCCTTCTGCTCCCTTCTGGACAGTCTGGTGGTGGGAGGTGTTTGGGGTGCCATTTATTTGTCCACTGTTGCCTCTTCTTATCAGCTGCCTTCACCACACTCAGACCCCAGTGTTAGTGAACTCGGAAGGGTAAATTGGTGATTTCTAAACTTGCCCCTCCAAAGCTATCCTCTGCCACCCACAGCCTCCACATGCCTCCTCCCACCACATCCAGCAGTGCTCTCTCCCGTGCACAGCACTGAAGGAACGCGGCTGAATCTGGCATTTAGAAGCTAAGCTCCCTCCATAACGTCACATCAAAGAGGCCAAAAATCACAGTCAGCTGGCACTAGCCTTCACTTATTACTCACTGGAGAGAATATTAACTGGTAAAGCAGAGACAAAGAGTGCCATATTCCTTTACCGGTCCCCTGAGCCCCCCTGACACCACAGAGGGAAAGCTGTTAACTGAGCTCTTCAACTGCATTTTCACAGACAGAAATGCCCTAGCAGCTGCCTGACCTTCATGTAGCAGAAGTCTCAGGTCCTCTCAGCTGGTGTGTGTCACAGACAGAAATCACTCAGAGCCTTCTGTATCCTGATGCATTTCAGAAATCATCTCTCTGATGAAGGCAAGATCCCAAATGAGGAATACACCACAAGGAGAAGCAGTTACACTGGGGAAAAGTCAGGGCGCTCCGATAATAAAAAGCCAAGATGTTCAAATCCAGATGCCAAAAGGTAGGTTTTCAAATCTATATTTAAACCCCTATGCATCAGACCTGAAGTTCCCATTACCTGTAACAGAATTTGCAAGTGCTAAAAGCTTTTCAAACCTGGTCATTTGTTTCCAAATATGTAAATAGGAATAAAGAGCTTCTCAAAAAATGCTCTACTGTACCAGCAGAAAATTTCAGCTCTTCACTGGAAACACAAATCTTTAAGAGGCACTGTCTGGAACCGAAATATATTAGTTTAAGCTGAGATATTTGGGGTTTCACATATTCCTTTTTGAAGTAATAAAATAAAATATGCCTAAGCAAAGCATCCTTTCTTACCCCTTCCCCACCAGCTATGTGGTGGGGACAACCAGGTTTTGCATATTGGCGGTGGCAGTAGAAAAGTGCTTCTGAGAATCAGGTGGGAAAAATGCCTGCTCCAGGAAGCCAGAACAGAATAAAAATCAGAAAAAAAGGAGGAGGACAAGAAATCAAACTAATCTACTCACATGCTGAAACAAGGGTGCATACCCACTGCCACTCTGGAAACACCAGGAAATGTCACCAATCTCTTTGACTACGGGAGAACCAGGAGAGCTTGCAGAAGTGATTATGGGTCAGAAAATAACCAGAAAACAAAAAATTCCTATAAACCAGAAAATTCCTAGGAAGGTTCTAGGTCAGAAATTCCTAGCAAGCAAAAGGATTCCTCAAAATCAAACCTCCCTCTCCTGGTGTAAATTGCTGTGAACAAAATAGGGGAAATGTTCCAGTGTGCACGTAGCCAATGCAGGGCACATTCTAGCCTAATGATTAATGCAAGAGAAGATGTCATTCAAATTCTGCACATTTATATCAGGTATTTTTCCTGTTAATGTTAATGTTACTGCTGTGGAAAAAAATTAACTGGGAGAGGGGAAAGACAGACCAAATTCATAGCTGCTACAAATCAATCCCATTCCATTTTGATCTCAGAAAAGCAGGCCAGCTCCTAGCAATGGAGCATATGGCTCATTACCTGACTATTCAAACATCCAGCGGTAGGGAGTTCTATATGGTATCCGCTTGGCAAATAAATCTTTTGTCCCCCCTCTAAAACAGCACACACAGAGTTATCTCAGCAACAGCTATTTATATACTGGGAAGCTAAGCAGCACAGTGTGCCTTACATCTCTGGGTCCTTCCACCTAGCCAAGAAAAGCATCCTGCCTTAGTTGATGAAACAGAATAAAAGCTTGTGCTGTTTTCATACCCCAAGCAAACAGGGAGTGCAATTGAAACCCTCCACCTATTCTCAGTGAAGCTTTGTATTTTGTTTTGTGCAGACATTTCCATCTGAACATCAGCCTGCTTGAACTGCTGATGTGGGAGAATGGCTGTTGTACCCCGTGGGTGAAGAAGCTAACGGCTGGTCTGGTTCTCTCTGAGAGAGACAGAAAAGGGGCCATGGGTGTTTTGGAGCACCACAGCCCAGGCAGACAGAAGATGTGAATTGCCTTTTGCCAAAGAGGGTGGCTTCAGGCTCTGACGGGCCAGCTCTGCCTGTTGTGATGGCTCCACGTCATTCACCAGAGCCCTTCACAGCACCGTCAGTGGGTTTGTGTCCATACGGAAGGCTGTGAACTGCAGCCAGGGCAGTGTGGGGACAGATCCAGCTGTGCGGCCTCCAGTGTGGAAGTGGTGACCTCCACTGGAGGCTGTGGCTGAGAACTGGAACCATTGCTGCAAAAGAGCCCCTGGTCTCTCAAAATGGAGAAAAGTGTCCCTTGGGAGGTGGGGCTGGAGAAATCTCTTTTGCAGTTGCTTTTGGTGGCATGCCTCTGTTTACCAGCACAGTGTTATTAGTATAAAGGTGAAGTGAGAAGCATAAACAGGGAAGCAGGCAGGCAAAACATAGCCATAGGAAAAAGTTAAACTGTACATAAACTCAGATTGGTGGATTGATGAAATATTCTTAGGTAAGAAACAGACAGCATGAAAGACAGGAAGATGGAGAGAGATTTAGAACTGAACTTAATACTTCCGTGATTTATTTGCATTAAGCTCAAGCAGTGTGTGTGGCTTGGGTTTTACTTGTTTATTTTGCTTCTCAGACTGCCTCAGGTGCTGGCAGAGAATTGTTTTGTTGAAGAGGCAGTCCATGGGATGCTTTGGAAATTCATTGTCCCTGGGGAAAAATGAGGAGCGTTTCATAAAATTCTGGAAAAGTTCTGCAAGTTCTGAAACTCAAAAGAGAAAGAGTTCCACGTGAAGTAGTCTGGCTCTCCTCCCTACAGTGAAAGCACAGCTTTGTCTCCTCAGAGCCAGAAGACCAGAAACTATCAGCAGCCTTCCTACTGCGCGTCGCATGAGGACATTCTGCAAATTATGGAAATTTTGTCCATCCAGCCGTCCTGCAACAGATGGCAAAGCAGTGAGAATGGCCAGAGCTGGTGGGTGGCATGGACGTGTTTACTCTAATAAGGCCCAGAGATTAAAGTTCCACCACTGCCCATCAGCAGTCTGTTACATCCATTCATTTATAATTATTTCCCATTTTCCCCTGCAGTTAAATTTTAGAATTGTAGTTTTTTGGATCTCTATAACCATCCACTGTAGCTCACATGACCCTGCCCCAGAACAGGGCATCCAGGATCCCTCCCAGGATCCCCCTTGTAATCCAAGCCCAGGCATCAATCTGTGGGACACTGAGCCCCTTTCAGCCCACAGAGACAGGACGGTGGTATTGCAGAACCTCTTCTGCTATGGTCAGGCTGTCCAAAAGAGCAGGAGGGAAAGTGAAAAAGCAGGGGAATATGTGGGTACAGGAAGGAGAATAGACAAAAGAGAAAAAGAGTGAAAAAGACAGGTTGAGGGGATTAAAAATGGTACAGCAGAAGAGGAAAACTAAAGCATAGGACTGGTACCTGTAATTGCTGCTACAGAATTTGTGAAAGGTGGATAGAAAAGTTGCAGAGGAGGAACTTTCTTATGTCTAGCATGAAACTCCAGGAAAAAAATTAATAGAAGGAAAAAGGAGAAAGTTAAAATAGCAATAGGAGACAGAAAGTCACTGAAGTTGTGCAGTTCAAACACCAGCAAGCTGAAGTACATGAATGCTGGAGAAAAGGGAAGGGAGAGGTAGCTAATGGAGGAGCTTGTTGAAACACCATAAAAAATCAGTTGCTTCCAGACGTAATGTGCTCCATGCTGCCTGCAAAATCTCGGCTTGGAGCACCATCCATTCCCTGGGCGCTCAAGCACCAGGGAGCTGTGCTCTCTCAGGTGCTCTTTGCTTTCGAAGAATGCTGCTGTGACAAGTGCATTAAACCCAGCAACAGTGAGCTTTATTAGACTCTGAAAACCAGGGTCCACCAGTGCTCAAACTACTTATAAAACAGTCTGGCTTGAAAGTGATACCAGCTTTCCCCAGGGCACGCAGGGAGGTGTTGCTTTTGCCAGCGCGAGTCCTCCCGCATACACTGTCCGCGTCTATTCCAGGCCCTGCAACAGAGAGCAAACTGGGTAGCTGCCATAACCCCTTCATACAATTACTAGTGTTTTCTCTCAAGGAAACTTGGTTTTGGTGGCAGGTTATCATGAAAGCCTCAAGTGGGCTTCGGGAAGTTGCATACCACCACTAGTCATCCAGTTTGTAGGAGATCCCTGTGGGTGGGACGCAATGGAGTCTAATTATGTTTTTGACTCATGGGATTCAGATCATCACAAGAAAGGTCTATGTGTAAGCCGGATCACAGGTCAAGGATGTAGTTTGATGTGCTCTGTGCTTTACTAAACCCACAGACTCATTATCCAGCTCCTGTTTCCAGGGAGGAGCAAGAGGGTGACTCCAGAACTTGGCCAAAGGCTGACAAACAGACCGAGTGTCACTGTCTCCCACTGTGGCTGTGATTTACGATGACTCTTCCTTGCTGTTTGAGCCAGCCCAGTTGTGACCTTCTCTGCTCTGGAGCCTGGATCCCCAAACACTCCCTATCTCCAAGCAGCTCTTGCAGAGAATCTCACTCTCTGCTCCTGTAATGTGCTGCACAGCATGATACGAAATTAGTAGAATCTAAGTTATTAATTGTCTACAACAATTAGCCAGGACGCCTGGGCCTTCAGGCACCTTGGTTATGTGTGGGAGCCAATTACAGTCTCATACATATTCATGTCACTTCATCCACAAACTGTGAGAGCTGCTTCCCCAGCTCTCTCCCCATCTCCTTTACTCCAACTCACATCCAGCCCACCCTGAGCCAGCAAGAAGTCGTTTCCTTTCCTTTCATGTTTCACTGAAATCAAATATTTGCTGTGGCCGTAATTGATGTAATGGAAATGCAGAACTAGCACATTTGACGGACAAGAACAGAAATGGCCTGGCCAAACCTCGCTCATGCCTTACAAGAGGAGATGCAGAGATCTTTCTGGACCTCTCTCCTTGCAGTCCCCTGCTCTACCAACATACCACAACACATCACCCAGCTGAGCTTCATAAGAGATATTTCTCATAGTCAGCAACCACCTCAGTTCCATCTGAGACCACAGCTACCAGCTCCCATGGTGTGGATCACTGTGGTCAGTGTATTGCCAGTGAATCTGATGGATTTAGCCCAGTTTATACCCACTGAGGACCTTGACAGTAAGTGCTGAGTGAGACACCGGGCTGCACCAGGTAAGTCACTTAATGCCTGCATGTGTGTGATTCCCACGGCTATGCTAATGCTTCACTGCTTCCAAAGGTTTCTCTGAGGTTACATCTCTAAAGATCCATGTGCTGTGCTCCTAGGAAAATAGTGATCCTGGGAATAAATCACTGAAACGATGCTTGACCCCAACAGGCGTTGGAGTGGGTCCTGGGATGAGCGTGTGGGGCTGCAAGTGAGCTCCACGGGAGCCTTCTGAGAGCCTTCACCACAGCGGGGTCAGAGCCTGCCCCAGCAGGGACACGTGTGTCTTGAGAATCCATTGATCGGCCAGAGTGCCCGTGTAATATCTCTCTCACAACAGCTATCCAGGAGCTAAAATGTTAAATCCATAACCCGCTCTCTAGATTCATTGTCCTGAAGGCCATTACGACTTTTGTGAGCTTTGGAGTGCAAAATAATGTTAGAAGCACACATTATTTATCTGACACACTAGAGTGACTCCTCCTCAGCCATCACGGTCTGTTGTGGAAATAAATCCCTGCTCTGTGTTTAGGAAACAAAGCTATTTCTGTCACACAGGAGACCAGCTGAAGCTTTTGAAAGAATCTGATTTTAATATTGCTAATGTTTGCTTTTTGGTTTTGTGCACCCAAACAACTTTCTGAAGGGGCCCGATTGATTTTGCCTTTCTAGTCATTTTTAATCATCCTCTTTGCAGGCTGGTAAGAAGCTGGTAACAATTTTCAAAGGTGACTTGTGATTTGGGCTGCTTCACTTCCGTTACGGATACCACCTCAGTAAAAATCAATAACAAATTAAATCACAGTAGGCAGTGTGACCAGTGAAAGAGCGGCTGTGGGCTGCGAGAGGGAAAGGGTTGTATTTTTTTAAATTAGAGAGAAATTGAAAAAAAAGATAACTTTGTGGCTTCATCAGAAGTAGCCATGTTAGAAAGGTTCTGGTATACACAAAATGTACTTTAGCGTCCTACATCATATTAACTTGTGACTAGGACACAGTATTGGCCACTGCTGGGAAGTGAAACACCTGTGTAGTACACTACACAGCCTGGTTCTCCCTCATTACTTCTGCTTTATGCCATCTAACACCATTAACTTGAAGAAAGTTCCTTCTGACAACACCAGTACGAGATCAAAACCAGATTCCTCATTCCGAGAAACGGAAAAGGAGAGTTCAATGCAGTCTTCTGCTTGAGCCTCCCTCATTTTCCCGTTCCTCTGAGCTGGTGGGGAACAAACTTTTCTGCTTTAAATTCACAAACCTGTGAGCTCCCCCAGGGCAGTGGGAGAGAAACCACAAACAGATTTTAGGTCTCCCCCATGTGCTTTTCAATGTCTGTTTTGTTTCCCTATATACTCTCTTGAACAACAACAGCAGCGTCATTTGGATTGCCCGCAATAAGTTCTGGACTCTGCTGATCTCAGTGTCTCAAGTTATTGGCTGGTTTTATACAAAGGTTCCTAGCATGTTGCCATCTATAACTGGTAGATGCAAACATTTTATCTCCTATCAACTTAATTTAACCTCTCAGCTCTCTGCTGCTTGCTTTCTTCCCCTTTGTCTGCTTCCTAGTTCGTAAATTTTCCCTTTTTATTGTGGGGATTCTGCCTGTTAGGGGAACTTTGCAGAAGGGAAAATAAACAGATCAGTATTTGATGTTATGCTTTCTGGTTAGAAGTTTGTTTCTCTTTCTTCTTCCATTGCATCAATATTAACATGTTGATTCATAAGCAAAAAAAAAAAATAAATAAATACTCTTTTTCTTCTTTTTGAATCATAAAACTCAAAGTTATGGTTCCCACAGCAACTGTAACTCAACCTCAATGTGCACATACATTAAAAGCAAGGAAATTATCACCCAAGGCAGCAATTGAATATGCGTGAGGGGATTACGTTACTGACAGTGGAAGGACTGCGGAAGGTTGAAATCCCAGAGATGTGGAACATTTCAGGTCTGTCTGTGACAAGATGTCACACCAAAAAAGAGATCTTGATCTTTATGGACATAAACGGGATTCAACCTTGCAACATATAGAACCACGTGACTGAGGTGGTGTTACCTTTATTGTTGAACTCCACCGGCCTCAAGGGTGCTAAGGCACTCCAGAGCCAACGACAGTGCCACTGAGCATATACGCCTGTGCTTCTCCCTTGTACGGAGCTCACGGGCCGACCCAGAACCACGTAGAGTTGAAGGGTCCGACAGAAAGGCACCAGGTCCCCATGCCCCCAGAACAGGGCATGCACCATGTACCAGACCACGAAGCTAGAAGAGTCATTAGATGATCTACTGCATTCACATACACAATCTGTCATCCATCCCGCCTCTTCCAAGCCTATATGTCTTCCTTCTTTTCAGCTGTTCTCTGGGAGAGGCACAATTCTGAAATACAGCTTCTTAGAAAGGTTTGGAGCCCAGGGGGATACAGATGAAAGGCTGGCAGCGTCTACAGGCAAGAGATCTTGGCCCCTCCAGCTCTTCCGTACTCGGGCTGCCAAAGTAGCCAGTCACTGAAGGGAAGTGTTTTAAGCACGAACTGCATCCCAGGGGACTTTGTCTAAGTTATTCTACTTATTTGTACAATAAGATGAGAGCGCGACGTGTTCCCATTTCTCAAAGGCTTTAGCAAATAGAGTCCACCAGCTACTGATGCTCCTTTGTGAGGCCTGAGAGCTGAGAACTAATTAGTCCTAAATTATACCCCTGACAAAGACACAGCAAGGAAGCAGAAAAGACATACGCATGCCAAACCGCTACAACATCCTTTCAAATGGCAGATCAAATAGGCACCAAGATGCCTCGAGCAACCGGTTGGTATTTACCTTAAACAGCAAAGAGATAGGCAGAGGAGGGTAGAAGAGAAACATAAAAAGGGCTGGCAGGACTGGCTCTCTGAATCCTCCCTGTGCTGTTCCCATAGGAAGGGGGTTTCCCTTACGTTCAGGCCTGTGGGTTCTGCACAATTGTTCTCAAGACCATTTGCTGTCATTTTCCATTGGGTGTACTTTTAAACAAGCTTCACAGTCAGCTCTTTTAAATAAACATGAAGGCAGCGGCTTAGGAGAATACAGGTGGAGTTTGCAGAGCATGCCGTTTGATGTGATGCATGATGCAGGAGGTTGTGTGTGATCCTACAATTAAAGGCTGCATCACAGTCCAGCTCAGAAGAATTAACACAAGTTTTGCTTTCATGTTTCCTGACTGTGTAGGGCAGTGCTGGGTGCTCCTTTCACTCCTTTCCTAAATCTCCCACCAGTGCTGCAAAGAGGACACTCTCCTCTCATCCCCTTCCAAACCTTCAGCAGGGAAGAATCTACCGCAGGGCAGAGAGGTACCCTGGCCTCTTTATCAGCCAGTTAGCGGCACACACAGAGCCAGTACCAATCAAGGGAATGCCTGAGAGGAGACACAGGCACGATGCGCTAGCCAAAGCAATTTCATACTGAGAGTGTCCTGCAAACAGTCCTCAGCGTTCCACTTGCGTGCCTTTATAGGATGAATGCTGTGCAGCATACACATTTTATGTTTCCCTCTGAAGTATGTATCATTGTCTTTTCCAGTGGCACAGTCCTGGTTTAGACAAACCACCACTCCGTTACCTTGTGGTAATCCCACAGCTAATCTCAGCTAGACTAGTACACATTCAAAGCAACTCCTCTGCTTAGATCCAAGTGGCTCTAACATCGTAGTGGCATGAACGATACCACCTTCAGCTCACAAAAGCAGTCACAGCCCACAAAGAAGTCCTAAAGCTTATCCTAGAGCACAGGGCATCAAAAAGGCTAAAATTAACCCTCAGTTCCATTAATTCCATTCTGCAATAAGGCTTTCATCAGGAAGTACAGAAGCTGTGTCACAGCTGGGCCCAGTTTTGGCCTGAGGAATCCCACAGCAGCCGCTGGGGCAGCACCCAGCTGGTCAGGGAGCGGAGCTGGGTCCGGGGATCAGACAAACACCCAACACGTTCCTTCACAGCAACTCCTCTCTCCTTTCCTCCTTCTCTTTTCTCACATCTGTGATTCATTAATCATAATCTGCTGCTCACATCTGGACAATTCTCTGCTAAGAGGGAAGTTTTAAGCGCTCAGAGTAGCATGTTAATAACACCCAGGTTTCTATTTACACCTCCCAAAGCTGCCTGAGGCACTGTACATTCGGGGATATGGTTTGCTCTGTGTTTCTAACTCAGGAGCAGCAATGTGGTGCTTAGTGCCAGCAGACACATGGTGCAAGTACTCAGAGGCAGCACAACAGGCTCCTACATCCACCGGCCAGAGCTAAAACACAAGACCACAGCTACTGTGGGCTGTTGGCTCCTAATGATGCAGACATTCATGCAGCAAGACCCCAACAAGCATCCAAAGAGCTGAGCGACCCCTTCGTGTTCACAGTCAGGCACCCAAACTGCTTAGGTGCTTTGAACATTTTGCCAGATGTGTTTCTTTCTATAGATGCCTCCACACCTTTGCACTTTTGTCCCAAACCAGAGAATGCTATAGACTTCCTCACTGGAGGGTAGGTATTAAGTTATTTAAGAGTATTATCAAAAATCTTTGAGATGTGAGATTGGAAAAAGCCCAGCACCTTCGCTGGCCCTTCCCTTCAGGATTTAACTAACCCATCTCAGGACACCTCCATTCTCCTTCCCAACGAGCACATCATCCCTGGGAAAAGCAGGTTAAATACAAGTTGCTAAATCCCCTGAACTCTCCTGTCTTGTCCTAGCCATTCCCCTGATGTAAAGCAAAGCCTCTAAGGCTGAATGCCACTGTGGCATGAATCATGTTTATCATAACAAGAAACAAAGAAGGAAGAGAACAAAGGAATAAGAGGAGAGAAAACAAGAAGGGAAAAGACAAACAGAAAAGTGAAAGGGAGGGATATAGATAGACCCATTAATTTGCCTCTGTTTGCTCTGGGATTTAAACAACAAGCTGCTATGTCTCTGGTTTATCTTGGTTCCTCAGCTGTGAAACGTGCTGTGCTCCAGCGTCTTCTGAGCTTTAGAGATTTGCTGGGAAGCTAGGAATGAAGCAAGCGGCTCAGCAAACAGAGATAGCAGAGGCGGCTTCATATATCACACTCAGAGGAAATTCATTCCTTTCAGTGCTGCCCATGGGTGAAATTACATTATATTCTGTTTGGATAATTGGATGTCATATACCACCCGACTTGTTATAGGATGGCATTTCCTTCCCTAAAGAGGCTGTTAGCAGCATCCCAAGACAAAGAACACAAGGCACAGGTCCCATGAAGTATGGAGAAAAAAGTAAGGACACAGAGGTGTGGGCTCTGAGCAGTCCTGGTTACAAACTGGACCTCTCAGGGTCAGGTTAGTAATGGAGAGGGTGAAAAACAGGACAAGGCAAAGCATATGGAACAAGAAAGAGATGAAAAAAATGAAAGGGAAGGGAGCAAGTCTAAAAGAGGAGGGAAAAGGAGGAAGAAGATGTAGAAGAAGGAGCTTGGTTCCAAAATGTGCTCTCTGTTTTTATGAACATGTCTTTAAGTGCACAAACATCTCCAGGTGTCTCTCTCCAGACCTAGCAGGACTAGTGTGTAGGTCTCACACGGTAGATATTGGCACTAGGCTTCCACCTACAGCTTTGGGGAACAGTCTCCACATCTAAAGGGAGGACTGATTTACTCAGAGGTTTTTCCCAGGACAAACACAAAGCATTTCCTTCTTAAATTGGTGGGTGGGATGCAGAGGTCGTTTAGCTAGAAATTCACTGGGTGGACAAGCCGGTCCCCCTGTGCAGGGGCAGGTCACATAACAGCTGCCTGTTAATCCTGTAGAAATACAGCGTTTTTCTTGGTCACTGAGGATCACAGAGGAATTCAGAGTCTCCCAGCCATGCCTTGCTGCATTTTATATTCACCACTTACCTACATTTTGTCTAAAATGCCCTCAATTTCCCCCTCATTGTGTCCTTTCTTGCAATACCTCACTCCAGTTCATTGATGGCTTTTTAATAGCACAGTTAGAGTTGTCAACACAAGCCAGAGGACAATTTCATGTGTCATATTGTCCCCGTGCATCCTGGGAACTCCATCTGGCTCAAGCGAACTTATTTTATTGAAATAATCTCTCCTCCCTGCTAGTTATTGAATCGTCTTGGCTCAATGGCCTCGCTCAATATCAACTTTTCAGGCTTAATAATTAGTGCTGGAGAAAAGAGTTTCATTGAATAAGTGTTTAATGTCACACCTGATTAGGAGACGCAGAAATGACCTAACTAGGCAATTCAATTTGGGGCTGCAACTGTTCAGATGAGGGACAATTAGGAACATGTTCTAGACTGTGGATATATGTTAGTCAGTACCTGCAAAGCTGTTTATGGGAACTATACCCTTCTCTTCCATCCCATATACTTTGATCTTGCTTCAAGGCCTAGAAACAGATGTTAGCCCTTATTTTTCCACCAGAGGTGTGCTATTCCCCCATGTAATGTACTTCTTCAGAAACCTATGTTGCTATTTGTTGATTGCAACAATCTCTGCAGTTCTCCATTTACCTTGATGGTCACCCAATTCTGAAGGAATTTCCACAAGCACAAACAGGCAAATACTTGGTTTCATGGAAGCCTTTAAATGTCAGTGTGCCCACGACTGGGCTCCAAAACACATGCTCATTTCTTGACAAGAGCAGAAATTCAGAAAGTGACTTGCAACAGAGAGTCTTAGATAAGCTATAGAAGCAAACCATACAGCACGTAGCGATTTGTTTGCCTGTCTGCTTGTCTGTCTCTATCTACCACTACCTACTTACCTATTTGTCCACCCACTGCTGTCAGTCCTTCCAGCTGGGATGTTTGTGTACTGTGTTAACGGCTGATGTATTTAGTCCCCAAAGGCTCTCTGCTAATACCCCTCTATTACATGCATGGGCAAATGAGATTCAGATAAAAAAAGAGACAAAGCAACAAATATATTTAGGAGTGAAGATGAGACACAGCACCTAATTATTCTGGGGATCTTCTAATTTATTTTTCTATGGCACTCTGAAAGTGAGTTCTCCCAGTGCTGGGATTACTGGCCTGACTGATCAACTGTCCTTCCTCTGCGTATTTAACTAGTTACAAGCGCTCCGCAAATGACTGTGCTCTCCATGCTCACAGTGATTGAAATCCTGTCTTAAAGCATATCCTACAAAAGTGATTTTTCCCACTTAAAATTCACTAACACACCGATCTACCACATCTTCATACATATCACACACTGCTCTCAGGAGTGATAATAAGGAAACTTGCTCAATGAAACCTACGTTCCTCCCTTTCTCTGGCTTCATCATCCGTCTTCTCACAGAGCCTTCTCCCCCACAAACTATTCAGTGCAACATTTTTAATAGGATTTGGAAAGGACTTGATAGCAGCTGTCATGTCTTTAGACCTGCACACAGCCTGCACTCTGCTCTTCCCCATAAACGAGCACATCGATCTACGCTCTGCAAGATGTATTTCATTTTCCTGGAACTTCTGATCTGCCTGTTTGTCCCAGAAGAAAGAGTGACTAGATGAGAAATGTGTTCCCTGTTTATAGTGATATTTTATGTGCAAGAGATTGATTTGCTACGATAGCCACCAACTTCCCTATTTGGAAACCCAGGAGCACCCTGAACAGCCTCCTATTCCTACCTAAAAGATGCCCGTAAAAAGAGAGCACTATTCCTCACTCTGGGGAATAAAACAGCAGAAAACCCAGCTCACCTCAGTGCCTGCTAGTTGGGTACAGCAGGACAGGGGTTTCCTCTGAGCAGAGGGGCTGGATGTTTCTCAAAAGCGACAAGGATGGACAAGCGGAGAGGCACAAACAGAGCAACAGCAACCCATTCCTGCCTTCTGAAAAACTGCAAGTCAAATTTTGAAAAATGAGCATTATTGTCACTGAGATGCTACAAGTCTTGAATCTGCCCAGAGCGATGGAGTCGCACAGGGGTTGCCAACGATGCTGCTGGAGCAAGGCAATACCAGGCTGCCTGAAAGGCATCCCTGGAGTGAGTGGAGGTTTCCCCTGACTTCAGCAAGCATTGCTCTGTGCGCGCTAACAGAAATGCTCGGCTCCCTGCACTACAGTCACGTCTGGGGAGGAACACAACTGCAACCTAAACTGCGCATAACGATGTGACACGCAAGGATGTCTGGGCTGTGCGAGTCTGTCCCTGCTCCGCTGAAGCGAGACAAGGTTTTGCTGCTGAGAAGAGAGGAGCTGTGCCAGGCCCTGCACTGTAAGAGCCAGGAATGCAATGGAAAGAATGGGAAAGCACGGACCGGCAGGATGCAATTACATACACTGGAGTTGGACAAATCTCTGCAACTGATGAAAAACAATGCTACAACTTTTCAACAGCTGGTCGTGATAGAGAGGGTGTCTGTCCTGCACATGTGCATTCTCCATAACCAAATGTCATGCTGGGCTTTAATTTCAAGCTGGCTTGGATGGAGAAGCGCTACTGAGTCACCTCCATGCCTGGAGCTAGGGATCAGCCTTTGATCTATTAAAACAAATACATTATTTCCCTGAGATGCCATGGAAAGCTTCCATCTGACAAGTCACCCTGCTTAGCTTTTTGAGGCTGATGTGATCACTGTTCAGGATAGCCTGCCTGCAACCAAAAGGACAATCAGACTAAAGCCTTGCTTCTTGGCTGCAAGAGACTGCAACCAGCATACCCAGAGCACGCGATCTCTAAATGAAGAGGCAGAGATGCCAGCGTAAAATTGTGGATCAGATGGTGCTCCTTACTCTGCGAGAAATGTGGAGGTCTTTGGGTCCCCCAAAGCACACAGTACAATACTTGGAAAGCAAGTTGGTCAACTTTAGGCCTGGACAGACCCTGGGACGTGGACATTATTGTTTTCATACACCAAGACTATTCCCAAAGCCCATCACTGTAGGCCCTGCCTGAATGACTGCAGAGGGGAGGGCTGAGAAGAAGGGCAAGGAGATGGTCAAATTCCATCAGAAGAGAAATGGCCTTTTCAGTCACCTGGAGTTCTCCCCTACCAATTACAAAACAATGGGAGAAATCCACAGCCTGTGATGGTTTCCCTCAAGGCACCGTCAACCAGAGGAGACTGCCCTAAGCTGGCCTTCCCCTATTTGACTGTTCTGGTATTTTTGGTAGGCAACTCTGCCTTCAAAGTGATTACATGGGTGTTTCTATCAGTAAGCTAGTGGGGATGCAGACACTCAGCACCGTTCTCCATCACCATGAATATTTAATTTTTAATTAAACAACTGGGAGTCTTTTTATTTTGCTAATTTCCTCTCAGTCCCAGTGCTGCTGCAGCACCAGCAGGGAAGTACGGGGCAGCAGAACACATCAGGACTATCACAGGTTGTCAAAATGAGATTCAACTTCATAAGAATCCCAGGCAGCAGGGACTTCTCTAGGAAAAAAAATAAATCATTTCTCAGCTGCTTTAGGTTCCCTGGCCAGAAGCTCAGCTAAGAGTCTGCATCTTGAACAGGACCATTTCAGGAAGACTTTAGTCAGCTGTTTCTTCTCCACTTCCTCTCCTCACCCTGTATATTATTCATGCTAGGATGTGTACAGTAAGGCAAGATGGTTTCTTTCTTTCCAACCTATTCTTCACAGACAGACACAGTGAATAATTATGCATGGAGGCACTAAAAAGAAAAATCACTTGGATGAATTAGGGACTTTATTTCATTGTTTATTTGAGGGAGTGAGAAACTTACCCTGGATCAGACTGTATTGCACATGGTAATGAAACACAATTATCTGTTCTTCTCCATCTCAGATGAGAACAAAGAAACCTGAAAGTCCTTAGAAGGTGAAGGAGAGGGAATTAAAACTAGATTCAAAGTAAAAGGAAAAAAAGACCTTTGAAAGAAGTGGAAGCACTGGGAGCTTATTTTGCCTGTGAGATCTCTATTAAAATCAGACGTTATTTCAGAGGCTTCCAGCCCTAGCAGATAATTAATGAAATTAAGGTGAGGATTTGCTGCTAAATATTTGCTCACACTACAGGGGAAAGAAACAGTGCCAAAAACACCTGGAATTTTATGGGCAAATAAATCAAGAAAGAGAGGTGTCTCAATTACTCAGACTACAGAGGGGAAAAGTACCTTTCTTTACAACAGAGAGTTTTCAGTAATGGTAAAATTTCATAGCTTTTCAAAGAAGCCCCCTGTCAGTGCCCAGCTTTGCAGTGTTTAAAATACTGAGGCCATCTCTCAAGTACTCTGTGGCTGTGGATAATGTAATCAGGAAATAGCCAAAAGGCTGACATTTTCAAAGCTGCTAGTGGATTTGGACGGTGCAGCTGGGAGGGTGATTATGGGAACCTTAAACAACCTCTCTCCAAATTGTGCTGGAGTAAGAGGGCTAGATGAAGCCATCGTGACAATGGTTGTCGGGTAGGACTTTCTCCGTCTCTCACTCCTGATGTGACATGAGGTGTGCTGCACATGTAGCTCCCTTACTCTGCTCAGCTCTCTGGGCAATTTACTTCTCTGATTAATCTGATTCATTTCAACTTGTACGAAAGATGCCTTGTAGATTTTCCAGCTCTGGCAATTTCTAAAACCAAAATGAATATAAGTCAGTCCAAACTGAGGAGACAGACAGCCTGGGTGAGCCTTTAGCTTGTGTTAGGCAGAAGGCCAGAGCGGGTGATCAAAATCTTCCTTCCAGCTTTAATGTTCACAACTATGTGCTTCATTGTGCTATTGGGGGTCAGTAACCACTGAAGCAAAGCTGTGCAGAGGCATAAATGTATGCCAGCTTTGGCCACTAAGGTGGACATCCAAAAAACTAGTGATATCAACCACTAGTACATTTGGAAACTAATCCGCAGGATGCTTACAAGTAGACTTAGCCTTTAAAAAGGACTTGAATCCATACTAAGCAAGCTATAGGAGGGATGAGTGTAGCCCTTTTTATAATACTCTTATGCACAGAGTTAATTTAGGGACAGTTAGGCCAGCCTTAGGTGCTTTGACACTTTAGTCGAACTGGGAAATGCCTGCCCTTCAGCTCTGAGCTGTTTGCACAGTGAGGGACTATTAAACCTTTTATTGCCCTAGGCAGCCACTTGCCTGACAGAGGTTGCCCCAGGGCCCAGTACAGCTCCAAGCTGGAAATGCCATCTGCAGGAATGGCTTGTGCAATTAAACTAAGCAAGCTGCAGACAAAATACAAGGGTGATCAGCTCCCACCCCCATCGTCAAGGGGGATCTGAGAGGAACATCCTTCAGACCACCCTTCCTCATGCCATGGGTTTTACAACACAGTTAGTTAGGCACAGTACATCTTTTTTGATGCACCTATCACTAGTCTGTGAGAGAGTAGAAGACAAAATAGACTTCCAGTCAAGTCTTCCTTGGCAATTCCCAGGTATGTGGGGGGGAACGACATACAGTAATAGCAGGTCATCACATCTGCACTGACAGTGCTAAAAAATGGGGTCAGCAGAGAATCCAAAGGTTTTCCAGAGGTCTTGCACTCAGCAAGCAATTGCAGGTTAGTGTGTGATAGACTGAGAGGCCCCATTGAGGAGACAGTTAATAAAAGCAGGACTAGAAGAATCAATGTGTTCTGACACACCAGTGACAGATTGGAGAGAGGGACAGATTTAATATCCTAGTGTTATCCTTTCCCAGCCTAAGGGCCCTGAAATTGATTGAATAAATTAAAGCATTGCTGTGGATGACACTAGAGTTAAGGTCGTATCTGCACTTCCATCTTAACTCCTTATATCCTTTCCTCAGGTTTTCTTTTGCATGTCTTGGCACAGAAAGCTCACTCCTGCGCTACAATTTGGCCAAGAAGATCTCAGCTCCTGTGCAACTTTACTATTATAATTTTCAAAAAGAGGGAAAAAAGAAAGAAAAGGAGGGAATTACAGACGGAGGGCTAGATAGATAGTTCTATCTAGTGTGCTTTTGAAATCACAGCATAAACAGGCCATGTCAGGCTACTCCTGAAACCACCATGTGCTCATTCTGTGTCATGGGCAATCTCTCTTTGCAAATAGTGAGCAGAAAAATAGACTTTGAAAAGAAAAATGTACAGAGAACTGACAAAAAAATAAAGCTGTAGGCCAAATTAATCTCTGCATAGCTTCACTTGCATGCAAAATTATTCATTCTTTTGTTACTAAAAGCAGCTAAGGTAATTGCAGATGAACACTATTCCACTTTTATTCTTTATTATCTCTTGGCAAGTCTCTCTCACAGTCATCAATAGGATTTTATGTCACAACAAATCCAACTGCTTAAATAGAGTCAGGTGCTATGACAGAACTGGGCTCTTCATTGAGTTGGTCTGATCATCAGTATTCCCAGGGCACCTCTCACCCACGTATAGAAGAAGTGGGTCTTCAAAAATGCTCAATATTTTCTTTAAAGCATCAGGCACATTCATCCAAGGGAAAAAACTAACCTCTGCACCTCAGAAATGGTGCCATGCCTCTTACAAAATGAGATTTACAACTGCACTGTATAATTTTCATTTTTATAGGCTGTGTCATTGTCCAAACTCCTGTACCAGCCGCCATTGGGTCACTAGCATCTCAAATATTACCAAAATGCTACCCAGACATCTGTTCACATGCAGCTGGCTAACAAATAAGGGGTCAGTAGACCACACTCTGAAAGTTGCATATTACACATAATAAAGATTGTGTAGAGCAAATGGCCTCTGCTGTGCAGCTCTTTGCATTACTGCTTAACATCACGGCCTCTAAGAGAATGTCAGCTCCGACAATGGCAACAACAAAAACTTGCTTTCTCACATTTTTAAATTTCATTAAACTCACTGTGCACAAAGCTCCAATGCTAAAAAGTGTGAGCACTTAGCACATTGCTCATTTTAGCAATTACCCATCTGACCCCAGCTCCCTCCTTATCTTTTTAGCACCATCTACAGCACATCAGGGAGCAGTTTCAACCTTCTCCCTTTGTGAAGAAGCAGGTGCTCAATAACTTCACACAGCATAACATTTCACCAGACAACACACGGGGAAATTCACCACCCTTCCCTGATTGGCAACTGCCAAAAAGCAGAATGGTTCCCGATAGCTGCATCCCAGGATGCTTCGGGATAAATTTGCACATGAGGATGTAGTACATGACTGCTGTTGTCTTTAATGGGAGCCACATGGCTAAAGCCCCAAAGAGCTACTTGGAAATTTTGAGGCTTGGTGTTTAAAAATGAGGAAAATGTACACGAAACGGTTCAGGTCAGCATTCAACTAAGACACAAGGCAAAACAAGCTACAACATTCAAAGCAGGCACATTAGTCCGCACCCCACCTCTATGCCGGCCAAACAACAGGGGTTAAAGTCAAAGAATCTGAGTCACCCCTGTATTAATCTGCATTTATACCATCAGTTTATGGGGGTAAACACAGCGGTGATTCAGGATCTCAGTGTCAGCCTCTGTGGGGACTTCGACGACTCTGTCAGCTTGTATCTCAGTCCACAGGCTGTTCGCCCATGAATTTAAATATAGATTGAACGTCAATGCCTCTTTCCACAAATCAAGGCTTCTCATTTAAAACATTGCACTTGCATTTTAAATAGAGACCAATTAGAGACTCAAAGGGAGGACAAATCTAATTTGACTAGAAGGATATGGAGAAAATCAATGCAGTGCTGTGGCAGTATGGAAAAAAGCCTTTCACGCTGGTTAAAGTGGAAGGAGAATAGGACCTATGACTTCTAGTCCTGCTCCTGATGCTCGCTTCCTTGTATGAGTCCTTTACACCCTCCTGGTTTCACTGCTCCTTGGGTCATCATTTACATCAATAAATAAATAGCCACTCTGGTGCTCCAGCATCCTACACACATTTGTGCATTTGTGCAGGGGGACACAGACTTCACATCCCCTGTGCCTGTATTTGTTATTTTTTAAATCATCTGCCAGAGTGGTAGGAGTAAGCTCACTAGCCCTGCTTCCTGAGCAATGTAAATGATGGATTTAATCTCCTGTAACACAGTTATCACCCCCAGAAAAATCACACACCTTTTTGTGAATAATGAGAGCCTTCTGATGGGTTTCTCTAAATAAATTGGAGCACAGTTGGCTTAGAAATCTTTGGAGGCTACTCTTTAAATACCAACAGCTCATAGCATCCTCAGACAGTGGAAGTTTATGAGGCTCTCTCTGGAAGTTAATGCACTCATTAGTTTTAGGCTGAGGGAGCAGATGGCAGCAAACTTGCCTTTCCTTGGACACAGGTGGTAGAGTCTGCACTGCCCTTCATTAAAGGCTTTGAGACTGTTAAAGAAGCTAGTAATTAATCTAAAGATACATGTCAAAACCTGTCAAACCAGGACAATTTCCTTCCATGAGGTCTGAGTTTCCCACCGTATACAATATCACTACTAAGTAGCCAGCACAGCATAGAAGCTGAGAGAAAGAGGCAGGGAGGCAGGAGGAAAAACAACATTCAGCTTCCTGGCTATTATTTTTATTAGAACCATGCAAAATGTAAATAATGACATCTTAAAATAGGAAAGCTCACATACTTTGGGGTACAGCCTCAGGTTTGAAATTCAACCCAGCCTGAGCAAGAGGCTTGCCAAGACTTGCGAAATTTTGGAGTAAGCTTGAGTCCAGTGCAACATTGTCCAAGACTCAGTTCCAAACAGAAGGTGGCAAATTTAAACCTGGTTTCAGTTCTGATCAGACCTCTGGGAATTCATGATTTCCCTTCAGAAGACTGGAAACAAGCCATTTTACAACCACTGTTGCTAAGCCAGGTGGAATTGGCGATTTCAGCTAATTATCTGTTTGCACTCAAAACAAAAATCAGGAGATACTCAGCAAAGTGCAGCTGGAGGAGAATTGAAGGAGAATCACCTCTGTACACATGCCCCAATCCTGATACACTCCAGCCATAAACTAGTCTAACCACACTGACTCCTCCTTTAATGCAACATGACAGAAAACATCCTCTAACCTGCACCTGATTTGGTTCTGATTCAAGCCTCCATCTGAAGCCTGCTAAGGACAACAAATCTTGACTGTTGATCAAGAAAATCCTCTGACACTGTCTGGTTTTCAGGGCAGAACTTAAGGTTTGAATTCGTACATCCCCTATGACGACCCTGGGAGCATGAGATTTTATCAGTAGCAGCCTGTCTCCTCAACAACAGTTAGCATCCTGTTGCTGGGTGGTATCTATTGGGGATGCTTGTCATCGTAGGGACACCCGAGGAATTCTTCCTCCCTGCTCCAGCTCACTGTTCTCCTCTCACCCAGCGTGCAGCTGTTATCTCAGAGACATGAGACATCCAGAGAGTAGTTGAACAGACTTGGCTTTGACTGAGGATCAAGTCAGCGGTGTTCAGCCAAACTCCCTTCACAGCCCAGTCTCTTGATAATTCTGGAGTCACATCAGCAGAAAATATAACTTTTTTACTGGTATTTCTGTAACAGATTGCCCTATTGTATCACAAACAATAAAGTGTGTTTCAGAATGCCAAAAAGCATCTAAAGTGGCCAGCTAGCTCTTCATATCCTGGGAACTTAAGTGCAGCTGCACAAACTGATTTGAAAATGTGTGATCCCAGGGTTCTTTCTCATAAAAGATCTATAAAGAGGTTACATTGGAGAAATAGCTTGAAGAATAGTTAAATGGCAGGCTTGAAACATCAGATGCTTGCCACTCTCACCACCTCAGCTAACTATTCTGGGGAAGGCTAAGACTACAGAGTCCTGATGCTGCCTTGGGTCAGGCCCTCAAAACACTGCTGTTTCTCCATCTGTACAACAGGTAATGACATCTAAATTTTGCAAAGTTATTCTTTGGCTAAACTAACCGAACACTGAGATCTCTGTATAATTGTAAGTACAAAGAAGTCTCAGCAGCCATTTAAAATCAGGCTTTAGGATTTCAAAACTCACTGGATTTTAGTAGCAGTATAAGTGTTACCACCATAGCCAAGGTCCTTTCCATGCTCTGTTCCCAAATCCTGTAGCTCTAATAATCAAGAGAATGTTTAGTCTTCGAGCTGTAGTATTTATTGCCTTTTAGGATTCATCCCTGACAATAATTAAATCTCATAAGGATGGAACTTAAATGAGCAGTAGCCTTTGGGGATGGTATTAGAGTGCTAACTGTGTTTGCGGTTTAAATATTAATGTCAAAGTGTAATTATCATCTGCTAAGTTTCAGGCTAGTGTTTGAAAACACATTTGGCTAAGCAGGAAGAATGAGCTGTACCAGTTGGAAGCTTCTATATGGAAAGGATTAAAACTTAGAGCTAGAACAATTTCTCAACCAGCAAAGAGCACAAGGAGACATGCTTGGTGGGTGTTCTTCATGCAACCCCAGCCTGCGGTGGCTTCCCACGGCCGGCTGACTCCAGGCAGAACTCCCAACTTCTTCACACAGCATAGCGGGGCAAAAGCCTCAACAGCAGCAATGCTGTAATACCTCATCTCAGTGGGGGTCGTGGATGTTGTGTGTTAACCTTACAATTGCAATGCAAGCTACAGCTGGGTCCCAGAGGAGAAAACCTCATCAAATTGAATGCCACTGTCCTTTTCTCCTTGTAGCCTCTTTGCCTATTTCCTGGCATCTGGGCAAGGATCCTGTCGAGTTCCCAAGTTCCCTCTGAGTCTGAGTGAGGAAGCACATAAGTATTCACTTATCACATCTGGACTCCCTGTGTAGTCTTGTGCACTGCTGAAATTCTCAGGGACCTTTCAACATCTGGCAGATTTGAGCCTGTGGAAGAAAAGTGTACAGAGCATAGGGATAGTAGGAGCAGAAAGGAGGCCGCTGGTGCATGCAAATTAGGTTTTGAATGGAAGAGAAGGATTCTGTGCATGCTAGCACTTGCTCGGGAAAGGCTGCGTTGCAGTAGAGCCACAAATTGTGAGCCAGACACAGTAACACTCTACTCTCCCTCTAGGTCTCCAGCATGAAACATGGAGAGGCTGTAAGTCATTTCACTTCATCTCTGTTCGTTTCAGATAAATAGAGCAGAAAAGTCAAGTCAGAGAAAGTGGAAAGAGGGCATGAAATAGAGCTGACTTTGTAATGGCTCAGTTAGTCTGGCCACTGGTTACAAGCATTAATAACATATAAGCTATTCCCACTACTCTGAAACCTTTGTGTGGTGTTAAAAGTGTGCACAGGAGGAGAAAGCAAGAAAGTAGAGAGCTAATGCAAACAAATTTTGTGGAGTGTTGCCTAGAATTAATTCCTTTTTCCTACGTGCTGATACCCTGTCCCTCCAGCACTGGGGTTTGCACAAAAAGATCTCCCCTCTCCAAGGCAAGCCGGAGTGTCCCTCTTCAGGACCTCCTTCCATTAGAAATTATCCTTGTGCCCTGGGTAGGATCAGGTGATTCCTACAGTTTCTCAGACCCTTGCGCAATAGATGAAGGTTTAAAGATGATTCCTCTGATGCTGCCCTATGCCTCTGGGGACAGCGGAGCTCTGAATGGCAGTGCAGGCCTGGTGGACCACAGATAAATCTTCCATTCAGCATCTGTTGTAAATCCCAAGGAATATAATGGGATTTGGCAATTTACTCCAGCCAAGGTTTGGATGATCAAAAGAATTTCTTCAAGTCAGCAGCAGTTACGATGAAAGCTAGCCAAAATCTCAAAATACAGTCCCTTAGCAGGATGAAGCCATCGTTCTTTCTTTTTGAGTTTATGTGTCTTTATTTTTATCATCTCTCTGAGAGAAGGGGGAGGAAAGAAGGAAAAGTAAAGTTTAAGAGCATGGATAAATTCTGCCTTGCTCAGCTTCTGCCCTGAGACACAGCTATCTCCAACCTCTCCGTGACACATTAGCCTTCAGAGAGATTGATCGATAGCTGGATTGCTAGGAAAGACTCATTGCCAGTGCCCTAATGATCAGAGAAACCTGCCAGAGGAACTGCAAAATTAACTCTGTTCTAAATAATTAAGGGTTAGGTGAATATTTTCTTCCATCAACTATTTCAGCTGCCACCCCAGCTGCAGATTCCTCCCTGCCTTTGACAGACGGATTGTACCTTCAGCTGCTTTGGGATGTGACACTGCACCCCTTGTTCAGGCAATCTGGTCTCTTGTGTTCTATTTCTGGCTCTCTTCTGGCAACATGCAGGATCTCACACAAACCTGGTGCACATTTTTGGAGGAAACAGAGTTAGCCAAAATGGTTAGCCTTGTTTGGAAAATGGAGCCTTCCTCTGTCCCTGCCTCTGTTTCCCCTCCTGTAAAATGGCTTCCTGCTCTTTGGACACGGCAAGGGATTTTTGCTGATGTTTGGTAAGGGGCCAT
>NW_009593044.1:56762-74739 GCF_000690535.1 Cariama cristata | reverse complement strand
ATAAATGATAGAGTAGATTTCCTGCCTGTCTGCCGTCCCTGGCTCTTTCGCAACCCCTGAGCTGTGCCCTTATTGTTCTCTTTCTCCATGGGTCACATCCAGCATGGTTCTAAGCATTTCCTGCCTCCATCCTAATCCTGTTTGTAACTGTGGAGTGAGAATAATAAAAAAGTGATTTAAATACTCAGTAAAAGCCACCTTTGCCCCAGTCACTGGGACGTGATGGCAGTTTATGGTTCTTAAAGGGAACTCAGTACAATACAGGATTAGGTCCTGTTTGCTTTTCTGACTCTAGTTGTTTCTGCCATTCTTTTTTCAACCTAGCTAGTCTCCTTCTCCCTTTCCAGGTATCTTCCACAATGTCCCTTCTGTTCAAACTCTGTAGTCTCCCCAGCTGGGAGGACAGTCCCGGACAAAGCATCACATTGCCAAGCAACCTGTACATTATCTGTCTGCCCTGCCCTAACTTTATGCTGGATCAGGTGTTGCTTGTCCTCCTATAGGCAGTGAGTAAGCTGACATAAAAGTGTAAACTGGGTTAAAGTCTGAACTACGTGCACAGGGTAATCCAACAGAAATACAGTCATGTGTAACAGAGTGCAAAAATCAAATTTGTCCTGCCAGAAGAACCGGGATTGTATTGATCTTGTACCACAGTTGTGGAATCACAGCTGCGGATAGCACCTGGAGATGCTTGCAGAGAAGGCAGGGGCTAAATATGGAATGGCACTTCAGGTATAAACCTTGAATCCTTCCTGCTACAGAACATCTTTCCAGGACAGAGCCAAGACCTAGTTAAGGAGCTACCCACAGTGAACTGACTCTGCAGGTGTGCAGAAATGTTTGCTGATACTTCTAGAGGGCTAAATTCACACACAAAACAAAGAAACATACAGGAAGAACAAACTGAGTGAGCTTATAATAATAAAACAAGAATGAAGTATGGCCCCACTCCCTTCCTAGCAGAACTAAACAATCACCAGGCCCTTCCTTGCTATCACTTCTCTGGTAGGGAAAAAGACACACCAGCAACAACAAAACACTGATGTCCCAATAATCTGCTCCAGAAATTGCTGGGGATAGGAGGTGTCTCACTGCCTGGCCTGCATGACAATGAACAACGCATTTCCACGGCTGCTTGCTCTTGCCTGTCAGCCAACACGCTGAGTGGAACAGGCATGTTTTGGCAGGGAGATTTCTTTAATCCTTGTGCAGAACTGAATGGTCTAATAAAGAGGAGGTGTAGATAATGTCTTCTGAATTAGTGGTTAGCATTGCAGTTCAACCTCTCCTCAACTCCATGGAGGAGAAAGGAGAAAAGAGAAGAAGAAAAATTGATGGATTCTCCAAACTGCTAGGTTACACTAACTTGAGGCCACATTAGAGTGCCATCCCCAGGTAATGTGAGCATCCCTTGGTCTTGCACGCATTTGCGCCTCTAGAATCCTTCCGACTCCACTCAGAGAAAACCAACTCCAGAGAGACCAATGGAGCTAAAACCAAATCACGCTTCTGATGAGATGTACAAGACTTTTCGATTTCAGTGGAAACCACTAACAGCTTCTAACAGAGATCAGAATTTAGACCAACTGTCTCTGATTCTGGAAAACAGGAAAAAAAACAGCACATCATTAAAACAAAATCTTCCATAATAAGCAGAGCTCATTTGTCTGTCGGTGCAGGTGACAATCCAGCAGGCTGTCATCTGCCTTGACAGCTGTCACCTCTCTGAGACTGACACATTTAGAGAGTACAGTGTTTCCTGTGCTGCTCTCCCTTGCACTGCTCTCCCATGCCCATGTCCTAGGCACCACATTTAAAGCCTTTTGCCAGCTCTTATGTGCATTTGATATTCACATCTATCCATGTAGGTCTTTTGACTTCACCCTACAGTATGCCTTTTGCTGCCAGTATTCACCTGAGATTGATTTACTAGACAGATTTTTAATGCAACAGTCATTAAGGTGGGAGTTCTGGGACAGGGCCTCTTTTGATGTGATTTGGAAGAACTCCAGATGCCCCTCTGCATCACCTAATGCCCCACCCCTGTAACTTCAATTTTCCACTGCATCTCTCTTCTTCTTCCTGTCTCTTCTATACAACTTGCAACGCTTTCTACACACTTTTACTTGTTTATTCCTTTTACAGCTTCTTTCCTTGAAATCCAAATGCCTGGTTACTACTGTCCCCTGCAGGAAAAGGCAGTACCAGACCAAGCATAAAAGATGTTGCCTCCAACACGTGTGATGGAGTTACTCCTACGTATACTAAAACTGAACGTAAAATCAAGAATTCCAATCAGGAAAGTGGCCACCATCTATGAAGGACACAGTATTTACCACTGGGCCAAGAAATGAAATCCCCAAACCCTGTACTAAAGAAAAGAAGGGCATCCTTAAGCCTGCAGAAAAGGAAGCTGCAATGCAGGCCTCTTTTAGTCATTATGGTAAAGAAGGCTCTTGACATAAATCAGGCAGATTTTGCTTTCTTTGATACTGGTACAAATCCAGGATAAAGACCATGATTTCACTGGGATTACTTCACATTCATGCTGATGCAAATATTATTAAAATTTGGGCTCTTACTGTTAGGATGAGTACTGTGCAGCAGAACATACGCTATCCACCTGCTGCTGCTGTAGTTCCTAATTAGAAATAGGTTTATTGATGAAAGATCTGTACAGTATTCTATCAATTCTTTTTCCTTGTTCTCTCTGTCCCTCTCTCCAGGTCTCATTTATAGCCAAGGGAAGGGGAAAGAAACAGCATCACCAATTTCTGTCCACAATGAAATACAAACTCTTCTTCCCAAGCTTCCTTGTGAAGCAAACCCTGGCTAACTGGCTACTTTCTCCCCATTTCATGAGAGTGACACACATTTAGTAGATGACTAGTGCATCAGTCAGAGATATAAACTCTTTGCTGAAGTTGATGAGCTGGTGTATCATTTCGGTGCTCCCAGAGCACCGCGGCTTGTGACTGTGACAGACACTCACTGGCCTTCAGTGTGGGCTCTGGAGGGAGTCCAGAAGTACCTTTGCACTGGAGCATGTTCCAGCTTCCCATTGAAATAAATGTATGTGCTGCATACTGCAGACAATTACTGTATAAATCACTGAGAGCAAAATCCAGAGTCCCAAGCCTTTTACTCCAAGAATACAGCCTCTGCAGCTTAAGTTAAAGCAAAATTCCTTGAGCTAACTGCCATAGTAATTCCTTTACCTTGCCTAATGTGGCAGGGACAGACGGATGGACGTAGATGTAGACATATACATACTGCTTTTCAGGTTTCTGCATATGACTCCTGAGCATCCCTATTGCTTTAGCAGATGTATCATAGGGAAGACCAAGATTTTCCTTAATTATCACTTTCATATTATCACCCTTTTCTCCTGTGTTAGATCGTTTGACACTCCTTCCCGCTCTGTGGGATCTCCTGATATAATCTACTCAGTACAAACAGCTACAGCTACAACGTTAATTGGTATTTATGCTGCGAACACTGTGTAACTACATGGTCATTTGCAAGTTCCCTTAGATCAGTCATTAATGATATTTAATGTTGTCAAGTTATTACATCCATAATTGCTACACAATTCAGAGTGTTCAGGTCCCCTGACAAAAAAGCAACTCAGAAAATTTAAACAGTCCTGCCTATGCCTTGACATTATTCCAATTGGATGTGATCACTGCGGAATTCTGCATTCCCTTATCCTGTAAAAACGAGTACTAGCAATTGATTTGTCCTGTTACCTTCACCTGCCATGCAACTGGAGTCTGCCTGCAGCATACCTGAGCCAGCTTCAAACAAGCACATACTACCAACAGAAGCATAAATTTCAGTATGGGCTGCACACACTTTCCAGGTGTCCTGTGTGTGTATGGCTCACCTGTGCTTACATCCATCCCACTGCGTCTTTCTGTGACTGCATTCCCATTGCATCCCATCTGCTATTGTTATCTAGAAAAGCTAAATGAAAGATGCAAATGCTAGGTTCACTATGATGTAATGTCAGTCCAAGACTCCAGATTAGACAGACCCTTTATCCTGCCCAAAGTCCTTTGGATGAACAACACTTTCATCAACAGGCTTCTCAACAGTTTAGCTGTGTTTGGACTTTTACTGAATTGGAGACTAGAACTTACAAATTGTTGCAATGGTAGAAAGAAGAGAGAGTTTTCATGCCTACCCTCTGCCATGGACAGAAGTATACTACTTCTTCAGCTCCTTGCCTACAATATACTTGGTTACCAGGATGTTTTTCACAGGATTATCTAATTACCTCCCTAATTGTGTCTTGGGAACATCTTCTAAAGATGTGCCTTCAAGCTGCAACAGTTGGGGATGGGATTATTGCATCTTCCCTGCCAACTCCCTCCTGCCTGCTCTCTCCATATTTGTCTCATCTGTAAGAATAAATGAGTATCTCCTATGCCTTCAGTCACTTTGTGCCTGTGACTGCTACCATCACTTTGGTGATAATGAGAATACTAGATCCCCAGAGATACAGGGAAGGCAAAACTTTGTTAGAACAAGGCAGAATCTGTTTTCTTTTGTTGCTTCTGACTCTGCTGCATTTCTGGATTAGGAAAATGTATTTGGGGAGTCATTTCTCCATTTTTCAGGCCTGCAGTGAATTTATACAGTCCCACCAGAGACTTGCATGCCGTTCTCAGTAACCAAGAGACACAACTTAATACCTCAGAGAGCTTAGTGCAGTGCATGGAACCACTCTGGCTGCCAGCCATGGTTCTGAAAGAATAATAATGAAAAAAATGTGCTTGCTACAGGACTGCAGACCTAAGGAAATCAAAATGTTATTGATCCCAGCCCATCCTGTTCTCATTACAATCTGCTCTGCTAGTGGCATCAGGAGTTTTGATGAAATTCATCATTACTAGCAGGGTAAATGCGTCTTTAGGTGGCGTAAATCAGCAGCACTTGCTATGCCAGTTTATGCCAAGTGTGAATATAGACCACTCTGGTATTTGTTATGTGCAGAGAAATAGTATATGAGGTCAATACAGAAAGCTCCAGTATGGCTGAGGCTTGCAGAGCATTTGTTTAACTAATCAGCCACACCATGCAATCAGTGTCTATTTTTCCTCTCATAAATAGGCATGCATGAGGGAAAAAAAAGATTGTTAAATACTCATACAGCGGGTTTTAACAAATTGCAGATTTGAGAAGAAAAACACCGGTACAAATAAAGCTTCCCAGCTGCATGTGATTTTTTTCTTCCGGTTGAATAAATAATCACCTTTGGCTAATTGAGTAAATACAAAACTCATCAGAAATGGCAACTCAACAAAGCACCAAAGAAGCCCAGCACTTTCAGAAGGAATTCCCCAAGAAACAGCATATGCAGGACACAATGAATTAAATATTTCTCTCAGTTCCTCTAGATGTGAGAGACAACTAAAAATCTGAAATAATGAAGTAAAGAAATAAATATTTAATTAATAAACTGAATGAAGAGACAAGAGCATGGCAGAGGGAATGGTTTCCAGATGCTTTACCCTGGAGTCCTAAATAAAAGATAAACAAACTGCAAGACATTACCCAATCATCTCCACAGTAGTTCAAGTTTTAAAGCAGGTCTGCATGCTACAGATTTACTAAAGTGCACTGAATAAAATACCAGAAATACCTTGGAGGCAGGGTTACCACAAGAGAGGGAAGGAAAAGGCAATGTAACATTGTTTTTTCACACACAGGGAAATAAAAACATATAAAGACATTGCATGGTTTGAAGCCACAAAACTGAGCTGGTGGCAATGTTGGTGGCTGGTGCATTCACCATTAAACCACAGTGCCTTCTATTTCCACCTCTATTTCTTGTTTTTCTTAGAAACATCAGGCTTTAAACCATTGCCAGACTGGGAGTTGAGCTTACGAATCAAAGAGAGGATATGGCGGTATAATCTTTTTCAATCCATCTTCTTGTAAGGTGGTTTCTATTCATTTAACATCCCTCCGTGGTCTTTATTAGCAAACAAAATGTGAAGTACTTCACATGCTCTGTGTGAATTCTTATGAAGGAGGAGAACAGCAGCATAAGATAGATGTGTCAGCTGGGAGGTCTAGGAGATTGGCTATAAGAATTTTAAGGAGCTAATTTCAAGAAAACAGTAATCAAGGGAAGCTGAAAGGGTGGGAGAACATCATAAAAAGAAGCAAGCTGCTTCTCTCAGCAGAAGGAACTGAGGTGATACGATTCTCTGAGGGTCTCAGATTGGCCGCACCAATTCTATAAACTTTAGGTATTACAGCAAGCCAGCTACTAGGAAGCTGCACTTTTAGAGATTATGATTGGCTCCAGATTAAGTACCCACATAAATCTTGTCTGCTGGAAAATGGTCTGTTTGTTTTAAAAGAAAATTATGCAACCAAGAATATACAATCTTTTCCTTTCTCCAGTTTCTTTTCCGTTACATTTTCACAATGAAGCTGAGTTTTACAATGAGTGTAACAGACCAAAATGAGTAAGTTAAATATTAAAGCTGTAAAGGGATCAAACTGTCCCTGAAGACCCACTTTTCCATTACAGCTAAATCCAGTGAGCCTTCTGCACCTCCATCATTCCAGGACAGCAGAGCACTAGATAACACCTGGCACTCACATGAGCTCTCAGAAGATTTGTGTTCATGGCAAAGTTCATTTGTGTTATAGCTCCAGTGTACTCATTAATCTGACTCCTGTCCAGGCACAAAGTCCCATTGTTTCTGTATTGTGGTGTTAATAGCTCAAACTGATTAACAGAGAAAATGAGCACAGCTTGTCTTAAATAAAGCTAAGGAAGTTGAACAATATAATTCAGTTCTCTTGGCCTCCCTGAAAAAGGAAGGAAAATGTGAGGTTTTGGTCAAGAAGAATGAGGCTCTCAGCATGTTCTGGTTTCCAGCCGTAGCAAGAGTTAAAATAGACAGGTACAGAGAGTTAGGGAAGGAAGTAAATCATGAGGCCCAACTGATGGTGCAATGTCACTCACATTGCACTCTCAAATCCACTGGCACAAATACTTGAAAATAATGAGGTTGCATTTTGATAAAAAGGAGGAAGGTATGGTCTTCTGGACTATTTTGAGATTCTATCATCAGCTTTAAAAGTCCTGCAGTAATCTAGTCTGCGTTGGACAGCATGTAGTATTTCAGCCAGACATTGCTGCACAGAGTCCAAGAGCCTATGGTTAGCTTAAAGTGTGCCTTTCAGAGAGATTGCTAAGGTGAAACCCTGATTCTGTTGAATCTGGTGCCAAAATGTTCAGTAATTTCAGTGGAAAACTTCCACTTGAGTCTTGATTTACTGATTCAAAGTAAAAGAATTTATCCCTAGTTCTGACCTCTGCTAACTCTGGGCTATATTCTGCATATTGAGATGGGTAAGGACAGCTCACCACTGGGCAGATGAAAGCTTCAGGTTTCCTCATATCCTTGACAAAAAGACACCATCGAAAAAGACATGCCTCACTGTGAAGATGCACAAAGGGGGAACAAAGCTCACCCCATTCATTTTCTTGCCTGCATGCAAAAATTGGTAGTTCTCTCATCAGACATCTGTGTGTGTTGTTAAACAAGCCCCACAAGCTCCCCTTAGGTGCCAGCAAAATGCTGAAGGGCCATTGTGCTCACATCTGCACTGCTCTGGAATTGTGAAAGTGCCCTAGAAGAAGCAACTTAAGGTCTGTTAATATAGAATCGAAATCACAGGAAACCATTCCTTTCACCACTCTATTTTCTACTCATCCTCCCCACTCTCCTCCTGTTCACCCATCAGTCTCTGTTTCTCTTTCTGCTTTTCTGTCCTTTTTGGTGCATAAAGGCTTTGCTCAGATGACAGAAACCTATGTTCTTCTTCCAGTCTCTGGAATGAAAGTCAATATAAAACAGCTCCTTATCTCCAGCTTTTGTATTTTATACCTTCAAGTGTCTTTATTTTATTTCAGTAGCAAATTTTAACTGACAATTACAGCCATTGACGTGCTTAAAATCTGCCTTACCACTGCATTAATCCAGGCGGAGACTGGAAGCTAGACAAAAGCTGCCAAAGAAGGCACCTGTCAATGCATTCAAAAGAGGAGGCTGGGGAGACCATGCACATAAGTGTTAGCTATTCCCTGCAAAACACGTGGCCTTTTTCTTCCCGTTCCCCCCTTTCCAGAGCTCCAGATTTAACAGCCACAGTTAGAAAAACCACACACAGGATGTACAGCTGCAAAGGTTAAACCTGTCACAATTACGATATGAAACAGTGCTGCCTTTACAAAGAGAAAAGGATTTACAAACGAACAGCAAGTCTTCTCTGTTAAACTAAAACCAAACCTAATTTCCTGACAGTCTATTTGAAAACAGATGGTGATGATGGCAAAAGGAGGTTTCACCTATAAGGCAGGCAAAATTCTGCTGTTTGGAAATGTAGAAGAAGAAGGCCTTTATTTTGCCTTGTGACATGGAAATTAATAAGAGTAGATGAGGACTGCTGAATGCAAATTCCTCAAGGGGGAAGAATCACTTATCTCCAAGAATATGTTCTGCTCAGCATCCTCTGGCAACAGAGATCTTTGGAGCAATGCCAGACGAATCAGGGGAATAGCAATGAAGGGAAAGCCTTTCTCTTTCAGGTAATGGTTCTAGTTGGCCAGCAGTGATCACTGCCCAAAGGTTTGCTGACGGTCTCAGGTCAGACAAATGGTGGTCTTGGTCCTGTCTCATTCCAGAAAGCTACAGAAAACCACAGAAACAAGCGCACATCAATAATTCCAGGGTTGTCCGTTCTGAAAGCATTTCTGGAGTTTTGACTCAAAAGAAATGTGACAGAGATCTGTGCTGCTCCACCCTTAGCTGAATGATCTCTGCATTACAACAGCCTGGCACTGCAGCACATGGGTGCAAATACTGACAGGGGAGCTCCACTATGCTCAGAAGAAAATGCTGATGGATGGTAAGGTAAAGGACAGACTGTATCCAGCCCACCCAATTCTGGCATGTCACCCGCCATGCATACTTTCTTCTCCTGGCCCAACATAAATGTGCAAGGGCCCTGGGAGATTTATACCTCCAAAATCTAGACAGGACCCTCTACGATGCTAAGGAGCACTGAAGAGCATGTGTGTCCCTCTCTGATGGCAGGGGGCTGCAGTGGCACCTGATCAAAGGCTGTTCACACACACGTGCTCTGACAATCAAAGTCACCAGTTGCTGACTTAACTGAGTCAACATCTTGAGGTTGAATTAGCCACATGCTGGCACTGTAATTCTAACTGTTTTCAAATACACATTGTAATAAAAGTCTAATTAGCACACATCTCCAAATGGGAGCCGATGGCACGTAGGATGGTTTTGCATTGGTGACACAAGTAATGAAGGATTACATACATTCACCTGCTACCTTTGGGATGCTTTCCTTCACACCATGTTTTGTTGGTTTTGTGGTAAAGGTTTTAAACAAACGGAGAAAACAAGAAGGAAAAAGCAGGCTGACAAACCGCATAAGATATAGTATACAGATCAGAACTTTGGGAATGCAATCTAGCAGAGAACATTTAAAGAACACATGACTACAGACCTCTGAATCAAATCTGATCCCCATGTGCTAACAAGTGTGCAGTCACATACTTGCTCACCAGTATGGTTGCACAACCACAGTTTGCAGAAACATGCAGCCATTTGCAGATGTGCACGCAGGTCTCGCCTGCAGTTCACATAAAGGCACAGACTCATGTGTGTGTGAACCCACACATACACACCTAGTCCTGCATGCAGTAATCCAGTAACGCACAGACACCTCCAAACCCCAGCACACACCACCAACCAAAGACACATTTGCTGCAACACCGCGTCCGATGTCATGTCCACACTTCAGGCTCTTCTCAGCCCGGCTGTATGAGGCAGTGGTGGGGAGGAGCGTGACTGGCACCACAGAGCATCACTCAGAAGGTTGCTGTGGGTTGCAGGGGAAAGGCTGCAATGGGAGAGAGTCAGGCAACACTGGCCTTCTCCAGGAGATACTGGAGATACTGGAGATACAGCACAGGAGATACTGCCCGGTGGAAGGCAGAACATCAGCATGCTGAGGGATGCCTGGAATTCCGGATAAGCTGCTCCTACTGAATACAAGACACAGCAAGCCCATGAACTATTGAGCTTGTGTGGTGACCTCTACAATTTGCAGCAGCCACTGCATACATTATTAATGCCACTGTCTGTGCCAAGAACTGACCCTGCTCCCAGCCAGGGTCAAGGTCCATTAATTATGCACTGTGAATTATTCGAAACTGAGGGAACACAGAAACAGAATAATTTGCCATTGGGCCAGTGATCAGATGCCCTGAAGATGGAGTAACTTGTGGAAACACGAGCATATAATACCTTCGTCACACACGGCACATGAATAAATGGTGAAGCACTTGCCAGCATAGCCATGTCCATTCCACCCTGGAATCTGATTCATTATCGTGAAGGCAAACACAGCAGAAGCACGGTGTATGAAAGGGAGCGTAGCCCCTTCCCAAACCTGCCTGCCATTCCATTGCCACATTTGTCTGAGCCAGCCAGATCTATGTAAACAGAAGGGAGCCAATTAGCAGCTGATGTGAATGGTTCAGTGGAAAGTTATTATTTAAAAGCTAGTTAAGATAATTAGGGGGCAGTTTAATTAAAACATCAACTTAAACACAAAATGAATGCAGTAGCTTTCAAGCCCAGCAGGATGCACAGCTAGCAGATTCCCCTGAGAGGCTGCTAATTAGTGTTTGTAGTGACTGCAAATAATAAATAAAAATAATAATAGTCCTGTAAGCCTTAGAAATATTAGGAGCTTTGTTCCTTTCTGTCCAGTGCATGCCCACTGCTCAATCCCTACTGCCTGCCCAGATAGTTTGAATCGGAGCATCTGCAGAATATTAGAAGATTAGAAAGCTGTAGTAACTCAGTCTAAGTTTTTGAAGATCTTTGTTTCCATTTAATCTAACTGTCCCTAACAGCAGAGAGACCACTGGAATTCCCGAGAACCACGCCAACCAGCTGGCCACATTGTAGGTTCACTGGTTTTTGCTGCTCGTCCGTTTTCTGCCATGAACAGGTTGTTTATGATCAGGAATCAAAAGAAAGCCTTATTTTTCCTTACTCTGAAGTCAGAAGTGAGATAGCCTAGGAAAAGTTGTTCCTCTGCTGCAGAGTCCTGGTGCTCCACTAAGACAGATAGAGAAACCTCCGCAGATCTCAAGCCCATCTCCGATACTGTGCACCAGAGTGTCCATATGTGGATGCACCAGACTCTGTTCCCTTTTTAAAGTTCTGCAAAGCTCTCGCTGTAAGATTACAAAGGATCTGATTCTGATCTCAATGACACTGCTGTTGATCAGAAGCATCTCTTGCTCTTTCACCCTGCACACTGCTGCAGGCAACAATACTGACAGTGACATTACCGGACAAATGGCAAAAAGGTGAGACAGCTGCAGCATTTGGGGGGCATGCAGGTGATTCATCCATTTAAACAGCTAAAACCAGAATTCTTCAGTGACTACAGAAGGACGTGCTCCATTTCACACACAAGATAATTGCCAGGGCCCCCAGCACAAGAAGGGAAGGTCTCTGCAGCAGAAGAGATGGTGCTGATAGTAGTATGTGCAGGGCCATGAGGAACACAAGTACCAATGTTTTCTCAGCTGAACAGAGCTGAGCTGTGTTATCTAATTCCTGAGCTATAGATTCTGAGTTGCCCAAGGGGAGGGGAATGCATTAATTACTTATGAATCAATTGATCTGCTGCTATTTCAGGAACATCTATCTAATGGCTCTGTAATAGAGATGATTCCCAAACAGCAGCTCCCTCACTTAACACAAGTCATCCCTCACCCCCCATCCCTGAAGAAAAGCAGGGCAAGAACCTGCAGTACAGGGAACTTCCAGGATGTAGGGCAAACACAAACCCACTTCTGGTATGGCCAGAAGCAAGGACAGAGACCTTCATATGGCAGCCAGCACACATTACAGAAGTCCTCAGCAATTTCCCACTCAGTAGCATGGCAGACAGCTGCAGGACTGTGGAAAACAAATATGTGTTTTATAACCTTTTTGCAGCCCTAGACTGTTCTAATGCTTTTGGGCAGACCCTGCATTTGGCCCCTTGCATTTTACATTGGCAGTAATATTCTATTTCGAAATGCATAAGCCAGTTCTTTTCCCATCAGTCCCCCGTGGCCTCCTCCCAGTTTCATCTCCTATATGACTTGCAAGTGCCTTAAACTGTTGAGATCAAAACTTCTAAAAAAAATTACGTAAACAAGATTCTTGGCATGCAGGAGATGACACTCTGCTCAGTAATGAGCCTGGACCACAATGAGAGTATGAAATCACTCCTTCAGTTTTGTACAGACCCTCCCAAAAGCCACAGTTCAATCTGGGCAGTTGCTAGACTTCCTACAAATACAGAGCATCTCATAAAGGACAAAAGTATATTTTTTTTCAGTTTATCACCATAGACCAGATCCTCAGCAGCTGTAACTCTGCACATTAATGGCCCATTGCCAGTTTATATCCATCATAGCCTATGCACAATGGATCTGGTGGATCCTGAATGCTGGGCTCTGTGTATTCTGCACTGGAAGCATACATGAATTTCTTTCTGAGACATCACCATTGAAACATTCTGGCCTGTAAGTGACCCTTTCCACCACTGCGCAGTAATCAAAGCCTCCGTCTATAAAGGGCTTGCCCCTGCTCTGTTGAAGCCAATGATAAACTCCTATTCATCTCCTCTGGGTTGAGAACCAGGCCTAAATCAGTGCAAGAAATTGAGAAATATCTGAGATATGCTCTTGGACTACCTTACCTTGCACCTTCAAGATGCCAGGAATTGAACTTTCAGTTAATTAAAAGCTGTGTGAATATGGCCTGGAGATCCTAGCCTGGAAATTCAAGGCAGAACTTTCCATTTTGCTTGACACTTCTTCTCTAAGAGATGCTAAAGCATATCTGTCATTCTATGAATGCGTATCTCTGCTCTGAAAGAAGTTCAGAGGCAATTTAGTTTTACAGGAGTAGCCGCCTTCTGTAGACACATTTAAGACAACAGGAATACCACTCATCAAATTCTTTGTTACTCAGTGTAACTGAAGCACAATTATCTACCAGCATACTGCTCCTATCTTTAGACTTTCTCCCAAATGATTAAATTATTTGTCACTCATCAATTCTTTCAGTGTAAGCAGGGTCAAAAGGTAACATGCTCAAGTAAGATTTGGGTGGTACATTTGTAGGAAAGAATTTGCCTGTGATGGTCAAAATCTGCAAGGAATGCTTTCCAGTGGCTTTCTTGCTAATACCAATCTGTCAACACTTATCAAACTTGTATCTAATCATCTCATCTGTAATGTCTTTTATTTTAGCAAAACATCAAACTAGAGGATATTAAAGAAAACATCTAGTCTTTTCAGCAAAAGATATCGAAGCTTTTTATGCAGAAATTGTGTATCATTATAGCCATTTTATAAACAGGAAAATGAAAGCACAGAGAGATTAAACAACTTTCTTAAGGTAGTAGAGCAGATTACTGGCCAAGCCAGAAACAAACTCAAGTGCCTGGGGTGTTGCTCCAATGCCCTGGATGACACCAGGTAAAGATCAGCTCATTCCCCACTGAACACAACCATTTCTCAGCTGAAACTGTGTGTTACGAGCACTGCATACCAACGTTACATGGCAATTTAGGACAACGGTGACTTAGAAGTTGTCTGTACTTTGCATCATCCAATCCCATGGTACACAGCTGGTAAACACCTGAATTCAGATCTGATCAGGACAATAATATTATCTGATGGCTAGCAAAACCTGTTTCACCAAGTTGCTGGTGTTTCTAGTTTACTCTCATCCATCCATCAGGGCTCTCGGCAACACAACAGCTCCCAGCCAGGAACTGCATTAATCCGCCCTTGTGCTCAGTGAGCAGCAAGGTTCAGACAGCCCCATTTGGAGAAGCAGGCAGGGGAGCAGCTGCAATAAGGGAGCACGGACCAACAGGTCAAGCAGTTAGCACACATACAGCAGCTGCGGCTTCAGTCGAGGGAAGTGCTGCAGCTGCACAGCACCTAGGCACCGAGAGGTAGCAAAGGACTGATTAGAGGGACTGAGAATAGCCATGGTTTGGGGCAAAGACAGAAACTACAGCACTGGTGGCAAAGAGTGAAAGAAAGGGCTGTCCTTGATCTCTGTGCTGTCTGAAGTGCCCCTACAGGAAAGCATCAGGATCAGAGGGTTAATAAAAGCACTGTGCCTTGTGGCCTACAGCTGCTGACTAAATTGATCCGGCTTTGCCCACAGTGACTTGCCGTGCAGGCACACGGCATGCATGAAACGCTGGTTCAACACTGCCCTAGAAGGCAGCATGCCGACTATTGTATCTAGCAACAGCCATGGCAGCCGCTCGTGTTCGAGAGGAGCAATGGCTGAAGGGGAAGCAAAGGAACTCATCACTGGGGATCTAAATGAATCTGAATTGCATCTGCATTTCATTTAGATTTAATAAGATAGTTATTGTTTGTTAATTACGTGCCAATTGATTACTGAAGCAACATATTTATTGAAGAGGAATAATTCAGCTGAAGATGCATATCCTACTCATCTAAATTGAATTAAACAGATTCAAAGAGATGTAGTGTCATGGAGCATACATCTCCAGTTTGATACACGCACTTTGGAAAAATTTCTGCAATCTGGAAGAAAAGCTGCTCTGTTCCACAGCAACCTGTGTCCAGGAGGAAGTATCACCCATGAAGGACTTGTGGATAAGATGCTGGAAGCTTACGTGTGAGCCTGCAGACCCTGAAAGCTATAAAAATATGCTCTTTGAGGAGTCCTTGTAGTGCTATACAGAAGAGATGTACACGCAAACACAAACATGCAAACATACAAATAAATGGAAAAATACATAGAAACTCACTTCCAAAGCTGGAAGCTGAAATCATGAGAGCCATTGTTCCCACTCCATCCATCTTTCCAGTAAAAAGCATGTTCTCACTTCAGCAAGACTCCACAGAGAGCTGAAAAAGCAGGAGGTCTGGCAAAGGTCACCCTACAAAAGGTGAAGGAAAGGCAGGGTTCGCAGCTTATGCCTGTTTTGGAAAGGAGACGTGGGGTATGTGTGGATGGGGGAAAATTAAATCCCATTTGATGAATATGAGAAACTAAATGATCCTCTTCATGATGGTCTTTGCACACAAGCAGCTGCAAATCAGAGGACTGCTCCAGCCGGGAAATGTCAATTGTATGGAAATGTCATCTTCATTGCAGAGCTCTCCTGGGGCTACCGGAAACTGCAACTCAACTGCATTAATTTCCATTTCTCTTTCTCTATCTTACTTTCTCTTTTATTTTTCAATCTTTTAACCTTTATTAAAAAAATTAGAAAACAACCATCTTTTCTGCATTCAGTAAAATTTTGTAGCTATAATTGTGCAGAAAGGTTAAAGAGTTTCAATTAGAAAGGTCACTCCAGGATCATTGTGCAGCTGGATTCACATGCTGCCTGCCATTTAGAAAGATAAAGATAGCACTCAATAGCTTCCTGTGCCAGGGCTGACACCTCCAGCTTTTTCCGTCCCAACAAAAATAAACTTTCAGTCCTTACTTTTCAAACAGTGCAAAGGCTCACAGATGTCAAGAGATTTTCAACAGGGAAAATTATAACTTGAGTTCAAATTGAAGACCAGCTCAAGAGGAAGACAAGACATAGACAGCCAAAGGCAATTCCCAAAGGGAAGCCACTGCACTCTTGGAAGTGAGTGTCTCCAAACCAAGGAAACTGGCAATCTGGAGCTCATGAGACCTCTGAAGCACCCACAGCATGAAGCAGAGTTTGCTTGTAGGCTTACCTAACCTCTCTGTCTAGGCTCCCATTTCCCTCTTCCTGCATTCTCCAATTCTTTGCCCCTACCCTAAACTCTAATTTGTTTCATAGGAAAATAGATTAACGTATTCCCCAGTGTTGAAATGAGGGAGGAACAACAAGGTGCACAGGGGGGACAAGCGTATGGCTGGTCAGGAGAGAGGGATTACATGAATTACAATTGATTTTCCACCGTTAATGAACCATGAAGTGCTTGTGATTGCATCTTGAAGAGATTTATAATTATTCATTAAATCTCAGAAGATAATTAAACTTCATTAAACACAAACATGACAAGCTTGCATAGTAAAGAATAAACCCCAGAGCAGGTTCCTGATAGAAGAGGGAGATACAGTGTTCAGAGATGATAAGGAGAACCAAGGGAAATAAAAGAGGGGTTCTTCACTAAACCCAGTTTTTGTTCAAGCAAGAAACTGCTGCCCTCAATGTGTTTTTTCACCTCTTTTTTCCTTTGTTTTCAAGGGTTCTTTGCTTTGTCTTTCACACATCATAATCACACCACAGCCTTTGCTTAACATTAAGAGTGCTTTATGTAATACACTTACCTATTCTGCAACAGTTGCTGTGTGAAAATGCTATGGTGTTTTAGAGCCAGTGGGGACTGGTCTTTCTGCATGTTTACCAAAGTGGCTGTGATGTACAAAATACAGATTGTGGAAGAAGCTGGGAAGAAGCAAAGGGAGGATGTAGCAGGGAGATGCAGTTCCTTATCACATGGATCAGAATTCCCAAATAGTTCAGCATTTGAGATATCAAAAGAGTGTTTATCTCTTTCAAATAGCCTGGCCTTAGCTTGTGACCATACAAAAATTTAGCTTATACAGTCCACATTCTAGAGATTTATTAGGATATAATGGGACACACACTACAGGCTATACGGTATGTTCAATACTGGTGCAAATTATGCCTTAGTTGGATACAAAGCATTTGACACCAGACAAGCCGAATCTAAGAATATTTCAGAAAAGAAATTTATTTATCAAAGGAACCCACTGGAGAAAGAAAAAGCTAACAAGAATGTGCATTGCTGAGGTTCAAAGGAATCTCGGCCAGCTAGTAGCGGTAACCAAGGCCATTAATCCAGAATAGCATTTGTTCAAAATTTCATTAGTGTGCTATTGGGAGCTGTCAGTGATTACAGTGCCCCAACTCAGGTAGATGTCTGCATCCACAAATGCAGTCAAAGCAAGCACTTATTGGACTACTCTGTCTTCTGCTTGTATGAGTATGCTGTCGGTAAGCCGAAACCCCCTGCTGTCTTGGCTTAAGGTGATCTCACTGCCTTTTGCATTTACACTGAATTTCCTGAGGTACACAGAATGAAGGACAGGTCCACCTGATGTTTTTTCCAGCCCCCTTTATAACATAATTGCCTGTCTACCAAGGGTCATCCAGTATCGAGCTCAGCCAAACGCCAGACTGTTGGGACACCACTACTACTGCAGAGCCAGTGGTTAGTGCTCACAGAGCAAGAACGGGGTGTATTTCCAGGAGAAGTCAGCCTAGAGAAAAGGACAGAAATCTCAGACTTGCCTAGTATACTTTTTCTTCCTCTCAAAGGGCTCTCTTTTCATTATTGCCCTCCTAGAGCTTAACATCAAGCTCAGCCAAACGCCAGACTGTTGGGACACCACTACTACTGCAGAGCCAGTGGTTAGTGCTCACAGAGCAAGAACGGGGTGTATTTCCAGGAGAAGTCAGCCTAGAGAAAAGGACAGAAATCTCAGACTTGCCTAGTATACTTTTTCTTCCTCTCAAAGGGCTCTCTTTTCATTATTGCCCTCCTAGAGCTGAACATCAAGTTTTCAGTCCTGAGGCACTCTGATTTTATTAAGAATTGGAAATGTTGACATGAAGTTAAAAGGACCTAGAGAAGATGCTTCTCTCACCAGGCTGACATAACTTTGCTGAGCACACAGGCTATGCAGAGCACAGCACGTAAGGGTTGAGACAATGCACTTTGCACTATATTTCTGGCGTGAACATCTCTTTCCCATCCACACCCAGGGGAACAACTGAGCCCTACAGCTACATCTCTCTCATCTCTCCTTCATTTTCTATTCCTGCCTGACAT
>NW_009593044.1:20918-56751 GCF_000690535.1 Cariama cristata | reverse complement strand
CCCTCGCCTCAGATAGATTTTAGAAATATAGGTCTTCCCTAGCATAGTGTAACTTAAATCAAAATGTCGTAGCTAGCATTTCACGACAGTAATATTACCAGAGATGCAGTATATACAGACCAGCACAATAATAGGTATAGACAAAATGAAGGATCAACAGGCAGACACATAAGTGGAAATTAATCAGCTGAGAAATGTTACTTACTTTCTCCCCTAGACAAAGTCTTTGTGCAAAGCCCAGAGTCTCTGGCACAAAGAGAAGGATTCAGGTCTATCAGGCCTGATTTCTAATTGGTACAGTTTAACTAGTGAAAACTCCTTCATATAATTCCATCAGTTTAATCATTCTGTGAGCCAATTAAGCTAAACTGATTTAATAAAGGAGTAAACCAGTCTTGCTGTATATACCCAGAGTACTCACTCCAATTTAACTGAATGAACTTAAAATGAGTTTCAGAAAATCTGTGCTAAGCTTATAGAGGGATTTCTGGTTCTCTAGAGAAAAGAAAGGCTGAAGGGAGATTGCCTCCACCCAAGACCCTTCCTGTCTTATTTTGCAATGAATCATACATCCCAGCTTTGCAATGAATGAGGTTTCAGAAGGCAGCGTTTACTCTGGCTTTCACCCCCGTGCTGTAGCACCATGTGTTTTACAGCATTGTCAAACATAATGATTCCTGCCCTGGAGAGAAATTGGGTCCCGTTTTATATTTTATTGCCTCAGAAAGGACATTTTTTTACTTTCCACAGTCCACAGTTGGCAGCAACAGCCCCATAAATCTTGCCAAATGCTTTTTGTTGATATATTGTCCAGCAAGAAGTCTGTGAGGCTGGGGACCGCATGGAGTAAACAAGTTAATGGCCTCCTGATCCATGTCCGAAGAGGGAGAGCAGCAGGGATAAGGAGTGCTGCAAAGTCATTGCAGACAAAGCCCAGCAGTTGGTGGGTGAGCTAAGAGACCACTGGGAGTTGGTTTCCCACGCTTCATCCAGAATAACATGCAAGTTGCAATGCTTCCTGGCCCCCATGAAAGGGGGCTTTACACCAGAAAGCTCACCTAGCCGTGGTGCCAGCTCACTCTGCCAGTCCTCGTGTTTGCTGCAAGAGCTCCAGCTGGTTCTGAGAGGGCACGATTGTGGTGACACCTCTGGGAGCCCCAGTGCATGCCAGCAGAACTCATGGAAACTAGGACAGAGGAAAATTGGAATGAAGGGAAAAGCAAGAACATACTTGTGCTGGTCAGTGCATCTGTGTAGGAGCAGATTTCACAGCTGAAGGGACAGAATGCACTGGAGTGCACAGTGTGAGCACAGAGGAACGAATACAGAGGAGACACAAGGGGCAGCCTGGATTCAGTTGTGCACCTTCTCTGGTGGGAGGGTAAGCACGTGTGAGGTTGTTGGATATAACTGTGTTGGACATGGTTGCAAGAAGTCCCTATAAAGCAGATGAACATGTTTGTACCTGCAAGAGCATGTTCTGGTACATGTGTTTCTAAATGTAAGTGAACAGCGATGGAAGGTAAGATGCTTGTTCTTGCATTATGGGAGTATCCAAGATGTGCATTGTATGTGTGTTAGTTGGTCCAGGGGTAGGGGTGTACGGAGGCAACACGCTCTACTTGTGTGTTAGCACATGCACATACTGGTACACACAGCTGTGCTTCAGCCAAGCCCTAATTTCTAATAGACTTATCCTTTGCAGGTGATGACAGAGCCCTGCCTGAGAAAAAGAGATGTTCAGCTTGATTCCTCTGGGCAGCTAATGAGCCGCTTCCCTCCCCTCCATCTTTGTGCCTGTGCTCCTCCCTGAGCTCCAACAGCACTTCGCATATAATGAAGAAATAATGCCACAATGACTTGATATGTTACACTCAGCCCAGTCATAATGCCTTGGAACAACTAACTGCAACTGTGCAAGGGCTCTAGCAACTCAGCTGGTCGTGTCCAGTTAATGCAAAGCCCTGTATGCCTCTCCAGGCACAGAGCCCATTGAATGGACCTTCATCATGCAAAACAGAACCAAATCTTGCAGCGCCAGATGTCCCAAGCTTTACTGCCCCACACTTTTCCTCTGGCCATGGGACAGGAATGCAGTCCTATGGATGCAACCCATACCAGTCAGTATGGTTGGCTGTGATTCCTTATGAGCTGAAAATTCTCCTGAGGCCTCAAGAATAAAAATACTGCTAACCCTGGCTGGAAGCATAATGAACAGGAAGAAAGATTGATTGCTATGGCTATAATTAAGTGAGAGGCTTTGATCGTCTCAAGCTGCAAGAGCCAAACCAGAGTCCTGATGTGGAATTAGTGGCACAGCCTCCCTCCCTGCACCTGGCCACCTTCTCCTGTTAGGGACAGCACCTTAGGATTCTGAGCACGCAGCTGCCCTGCTCCAGGCTTTATAGGCTACAAGTCATTTTAAGGGGAAATGGAAGAAATGAGCTTCCCACAGATGAGCGTGATAGGAGGCTCAGGGACTGACTACATGTGAGACGGGGCAGGAATTGGCAAGCTGCCTCCCACCGTGTGCCTCACCTCCCACTCTTTACCTCACCTGATTAGAAAGTGTCTCTCCACATTAAGCATAGCATTGCATGCATTTATAGTCTGTGAATAGTGTCTCATATCCAGGGCAGGAGGGCATGGGGAGCGGAGGCGGAAGAAGGAGGCAATAATTATCCACCAAGGACTTGAATCCAATGAGATTTACACCCTTCCTCAGCCATAAACATTGCTGAGAGCTCTAGAGATAAACACACTTGCTCAGCAGAGGCAAATGCTGCCTGCCAGCCTACAGATGCTCAGCCTCCCCTGCATGCCAGTTCCCTAAGGATAACCGAATTCTCAAGGGGAATGCAGCTCTCCCCATCCCATTCCTCTCCCATTTGCACACAGAAGCGATGACTTCATATTGGATATCTCTTTCACAGTATGAGTGGTGTCCCCAGGGGGCCAAGATACCTTTTTTACCCCTTAGTGTAGCTAGTTGAGGCTAGTGCTCTGCCTGCCAGCCCCCTCCGGTTTGCAGCACAGCCACACCAGTATGTTCCCACATGGTGGAACAGGAGACCACAGCATTCCTCTCCCTCAGCTACTCCTTTCAGCCCAGCTTGCCACTTGCAGTGCCTCTGTGCTGGAGTGACTTTGTGTGACAATAGAAAACCAGGATCCTCATATACGTGCCAAAAGAAGACATTTCCAGGCAGTTTCACAAAGATCTCAAAGATTATCACAGCAACCTCCTTCATGAGCCTCCCTGCCCTCTCCCCCAGGTCCAGTGTTCTGGCTCCAGTAATGCACAGCCCTTTCAGTAAACACTCTTGTAAACTGTAACCCACATTTTTCCTGCAGCTCATGGGAAATACATGGGTCATGGGAAACAAAATTTGTGCCAGCCCTTGAGCTTGCACTGAACACAGAAGAATCTCAGGACAGACAGAGCCTATCCCTCTGAGTTTGCACTCAGCCTCGCACCGCTGTTAGTGCACCTTGCCCTCCTCCCCTGCTTCAATCCCACCCAGAAACAGAAAACCTCTCAGCCCACCCCACCCCACAATTTCCTCTCCTCAGATTTGTCCACAGTTACTGTCCTCTGTTCCACAAAAACATTTTTACCTACTATTTTGAGTATGTGCATGTTAAATGTTTTTTCTTCTTAGAAGAAATATCCAGGACTATCCTCCTACTTTACAAGTTCCATGAGAGGTGATAGCTCCTCACAATGAGGTGGGTGAACAGAGGAAACGAGAACTTCTTGATCCTGCTCCTAACTCTGGCACTAGCATTTTCTGTATACCTAGTTACTTCCTAGGGCTGCCTCAGTTTCCCCACTGTGACTGCCTCGCAGAGACACTGTGAGGCTTAGTCATCTGACATACATAAAAACCAGCTTTTCAGATGAGAGGAGATAGAGAAGGACACAATTATATTGTGACATTATGCCTTTGAGCTTCCTAGGAACCAGACAATGGCTCAACTAGCACGATCCTATTGCAACTTATGCCTGAGCCAGACCGAAAGATTTGCCTGTATCATCTTAACTTCACAGTGCCTCTCCCCTTGTGTGTTTGCAGTACATTCCCTTGACCAGGATGTCTGACCCCAGCACAACCCCACTTCAATCTTTGTCCATCACACATTGTTGGCCTTGAAACTCAGAGCACCAGGGGTGACAGACATATCCGGAGAGTGACAGAATACCAGAGTCAGCAGAATGCAGCCTGTTGCCATGGAAATTCAAGCCTCCTTTTCAAGCATCTGTGCAGCTCAGGGGAATGTGGCCAACTCCCACTGTGAAAAATCTTTGTAAAGAGTCCCGTGGAGAATTGGTTTTGTATCCCCCAATTGCTCTTTGCTCCCCAGCCCAATTATGTGTTCTAGCAGGAAACGATGGACCACAGCTTGGCTCGGGATGTATGACGTCAAGGCACATTGTCTAACAGATGAGCCTGCAACCAAGGACATGATTTTCTAGTACAAAAACTCTGCAGGAAAATTTCAGATTTAAAAAAAAATATTGGAAGAGATCCATTTTCACTGCTATGCCACAGGGTAACACCAGGTGACTCCACTCAAAAGTATGCTTTGGGGAGATCGGCTTATCTGAACGCGCATAAGTTAGATCTTGGAGGCTTATTTATTTGGCCATTACATTGATAGGCTTTTTTTGGATGTTGACAAAGGCATTGTCATAGGTGTGATGCAAATAAAGAAGTAAAATAAAACCAAACACTAGGACAGAGGGATGCTGATGGAAAATTCCAGCAAACAAACCAACATTTTGGCTATAGCATAGTTTGTAACTGCAGAAAATGCAAGCAAAGCATGGGAGTTATTATCTATTTCTCTACCATTTCCAAGCTTCTGTCATGTGTGTGCATCACCACTTACACATATGGGCAGTATTACGCAGAATTACAACGAAGAATATTTCTTTACACGCATAAGTTCATGATATTGCATATCAGCTGTGTATACTGCATATACATTGTCATATGCTCAAAGACAAATGTGCATGCATGCCTGCCATTGTGTCTATATGTGCACATGTGGTACTCATCAGGGGATAGAGACGATGCTCGTGAAAAGAGATTACATTCCCTTCAAAGGTGTATCAAAAAGTTTTGTCAAGTCTAATTACCTGCACTGTTTTCCCCATGAAATTATTTTGCATCTCCAAGCTTACTTTCCCAATTGCATTGATCCTTTTGGTTCTTATGAAATATTTAAGTATTTAAGGGAGGCTGCTGCTGGTGGAGGCTGCTGCTGGAGGAGCCAGGTAATGAGCACAAGGAGTGTGCTTGGGCTTTCAAAGCTCCCGACAGCTTCATTAGCCAAACAAAGGCCACACGTCCAGAGCTGTACAAAGAGGCAGGGGGTGTGATGCAGAAGAGCTCTAGACTGAGACTGAAGGCAACAGTTCATCATGACATTACCATACATGCGGCGCTCTGGGAGCAGCCAGTTGTTCAAGGAATTGTGATGATACGCTCTCCAAGGATGCTGGCTTAGAGATGTCCAAAGCACAGACATTTGAGATCCTCCCTGAACAAAAGCCCATGACAAAACACCCTCAAGACTTTTCCTTTTAGGCTTCATTCCAGAAGCCCTGAAAGACACTTAAAGTCTGGTTCAACATGCCTAGTTTCTCATGCAGTTTCTTACACCACAGTTAAGCAACTATCAAACACTGCTATAAAGGATGACTGATGTCTTGTCATCATTAGTGGCCCAAAGCCCTCCCCAAAGGGCGCTGCACCCAAGAGATACACCACTATTTGTTGAGGATACCTCCTGAAATCCATGGTTTATGCTATAAAATTCCCCTGCCTACCAGTTTGAAAAGTTCATTCTGAACTTACCCATGGAAATCCCTCACAATCCAAACAGCCTCCCCAGAGAAGAGAGATTTACTTCCTGCTTATCTTTCCTGAAGTCTTTTTCCAGTGAACTTCAATGATGATAAACAGGACATGCACTGTAAAACCCAGCAAGTGCACTGTTTCTTTTCCTCTTCCTACCATTGCCAGTATAAATATCACCCTGAGTCCTGGGGGATAAGTGCCAAGTTAAAATAATGCTCTATTTGGGCTGCGGATCTGGGTTCTCCAGAGATCACAAGAAATCTTGATGGTGGGTAAGAAGGAGGTAGGGAGGGAGTTAGATCCAGGGACACCAAGAGGAAATGTTTTCACACTAAATTTCACACTCCCTCCCATGGATTTCAATGAGCAGTTATTATGATGCACTCTACAGGGTCACCATAAAGACAGATCATCCCATCCCACTCTCTCGAACATCTCTGTAGCTCTCAAGGCTGTATATTGGGGGGAACCTTGCTTGTCCTTTCTTTCCTCACTCCCACTCCTCTCTGCTGCAGTACTTTTCCAGGAAATCCCAGGGGAAATAATTCTGGAAAAGAGGCAAGAAATTTAATCAAAAGCTGCATCAATGAACAATTTTTTTTTCACTGGAAGCCAGGATGAGACTTGGGCAGATGAGAACAGAGGCACTGAGCTGGGGGACAAGCAGCACTATGGGGAGTGCTCAGGATTCATATGCAAGTGTCAGCCCCTTGCACACAGCATTTTTCTAAGCGTCCTGGGCCTGCTGTTGGGTGGGTGAATTGAGCTCCCAAGCTTTGGCTACATGGGTACAGTTTTTTGTGACTTTTACTCTAAGCTGAACTGCAGCAGAGGGAGTGGATTCACACAGGACACCAAAGCCCCAGGCAGCCCGCACCCAGACACAGGGCTAGCCTGAGATGGAAGCCAGAGAATATAAATCTTGACAAACAATAATTTCCATCCTGAAACCAGATGGAAAATCAAATACCACAAAAATCTTCCTGAACCTAAACTCTCTGTCTAAAAAACGTTCAAGTTGGATCAATCAATAGGTTTCTTTGCAATAATTTATACCAACTCATTTTATGTCAACCTTTAAAAGATATATTTACTTTTTTGGTAAATTAATTTCTTATTAGAAAGCATAAATTTTAAATGCCAAAAAAAAGAGATTTTCACCAATTTATAAATGTTTTTGATTAAGAAATCCTATTTGCTCCTTTTTACTGCAAATCAGGGCTTCTTTTCTATACACTACCACACTGCTATGGGAAGGGATTCATGATTTCCAAACTAGGGCTTCAAACCTCCATGCAAACCCTCCTGCACTTCTCAGATGATGTGAATCTGTGCCTAGTCACTTTGTAGGCAAGCATGCAGGGTCACAATGGTTTAACCTCATAATTTCCTTCCTCCAAAGAACTTGGAGCATGGGGCTGTCCTCACAGGTTTTCATACAGCTAGGGCTAAGCACCCCTAAAGGACTATGCAGTCTTTCCTACCACAACAGAGAAACCACACAAGCAGTTTCTCTCTTGTGACCTTCCTGTTAGCATCCTGGACTCCAATCCAAACACCTGCACCTCCATGAAATTGCTTCAAGATTACCACAAACTCATCTCCAGCCTCATTTTCCTTTTCCTCTTTTTCTCCCTGATTGTGAGGCCTTACCCGTGTGACAGCTTCATTACAAGTGACCTTCAGCTCTGGCTTTGTTGGGTAAGTGATTTAGAACCAAATTACTGATCTTTTTCTTTCACCTCCTCCCTCTTACTGAAGGCAACAATAGCAGCACTGGAGAGGCTGTCTAAACGAGCGCATTTTGAACATATTACAGACGTGGAGACAGAGCAGAAAGCCATCCTCCACCACAGTACAACATGAAAGGGCCAAACTGTTCCTGGAGAAATGACAAAACAATCGTGCAATTTATTCCAAGGGTACGGATGAGTCTGGTTCAGACCAGCCAGGAAACATCTCTTAAGGAATTGGGGACTCTGCTGAGAACAGACGGAGGCAGCTGGAAAAAACAGGGGGCAGGTGGCTGCTTGGAAGACAGGATCACTCTGGCACATGGGCAAAGCAGAAGGGAGATAGCAATACAGACCTCGTTGTTATGGGCTAGGTTAAATCTCTTTGGAACCAGTAAGAAGAGCAGCTGTCTCTGATTCAGGCTAAATCAAAGAACACTTGTACGTCTCTTTGTTTGGTACAAACTGAAGCAATGGTGGTTACCGTTCAAAACGCAAGGACAAGGGTTGATCGGAGTTGAGTTAAAACACAGAGCTGTGAGCTTTAGTGTAGACTAATGGCTGAAGGCACATTTGTGTGTGTGTGTGTGTGTGTGAAAGAAAAAGAGAAAGGAGAAGAAGATGAAGAAGAAAAAATAACCAGAGCTGGAGCAGATCACCAAGAACAGTCAGAATAAGCAAGGGAAACCTGAAAAAAATCAGAGAGAGATGGTACTGGAGAAAAGGGTGATTAGAGTCCTCTGCCTCCTAAGTGGTACTAACATCCAGAGAGGGTTAAAAGCAGAGTAAGTCAGGAAGCAGGAGTGGGGAGTCCCTGCTTGCACCAGCGAAGTCTTTTCAACCGTTACAGCGTAACATGTAACAGGGTGCACCAACAGCAGGCCCTAGAATGAGTGTCCAAATCAAAGACCTGAAAAACTGGACTCATGAGGCTCTCATTCTCCTCCTTTTCAGCAGTGGTATCCCCATTAGCCAACAGTTCCTGAGCAAGAGACAGGTACTTACAGAGGAGCACTGCTGAGATTTCAGTGCCCGAGATGCAGAAGTCCACTTGACTCTCTTAGACTCTCAGTAATTCTGGCAAGCAAGCAGCAGTCAGTGACCTCAGGAACAGCTTAGAGCTTCGCAGAACTGAATTCTCAGCCTGCGGACTTACAGTGCCTTATATGATCTGCTTGCTATATGATGAACACATAAAAGAGAATCTACGTGATTCTCAATCCATCTAGGCTCAGGAACAGAGGGTAGACACACACGGAACCATTCAGGGAATGAAACTGGTAGGAGGCTGTTTCGCACAACCATTTCAGCACAGTGACTTACCGGTTGAGAGGAGTTTAACTTATAAACAGAAAACATAAAAGGAAAGTCAAGACTGTAAGCAAAGCAGTAACAGAAGAGCCCAGTATGAGGTGCACACACAAGAGGTGACTGGCTGATCCACGTGGTAAAGTGCAGCACAAAGTGGCTACAGGGAAACAGCAGGAAGAAATTAACTGCTGACACATGCAGTGTTATTTCCAGCTGACATTTATCTCTGCCTTGGAATTCTCAGTTGGAGAGAAGAGGTGACAACAAACAGGAGAAATTTACACTGGCCACTTTATGCAAATCTAACCTTTCTGCACCTGCCAGGTGGGAAGCATTTATTTACTTTCTGGCTGCCTGGCTAAATTGGCAGAAGGAGTGAATCCAAGCAGAATATGGAGAAGTTCAAAGGAATATGGTTCATGACTGTCATTTCAGGACCTGTTACAAGCATTACAATTTTAATGTGGCAGTTGTGAGATAGACACCCTAGGCAAATGAACTGGCAGAAGATGTGCATGTGCCAGTGTATTCTTCCAGATGAGCATTTCATGGCCCTCTGATGGGCAGATTCAGAGATGCTAATCTGTGTCGCAGTCAGTACCTGTATCTTGCTCATAAAGGACCTCAGCAATTTCCTTTAGCTCATGTATGAAGAGTGATTAATTTTGGACCAGGCAGATCTGACTTCAATCACCTCTGTCACGATGACTTTTCATGATGCAAAGATAGAATCATAGAATCATTATGGTTGGAAGAGACCTCAAAGATCATTAAGTCCAACTGTATACCCAATGCCACCACGCTCGCTAAACCCACTAAACCATATCTTGAAGCACCACATCTAAACGTTTTTTGAACACCTCCAGGCATGATGACTCCAGATGTGAAGCTGAGCAGTAACTGTTAGATGTCTGGAGATGAATTTGTCACAATTTTAAATAGGAAGATAGCACTTATATATACACTATCAAATTAATGAGTTCATACTTCACTCTAACAAGTGAAAACAAATTCCTGCCTCCCCAGAATAAGACTGCCTCTTTTTTGCATGCTAAATAATATCTCTTTGCAATATATAGTCATGTTCAGTTTTTTACATTAAAAAGTCTCTTTTTGTCCATGTAAATAAAATGCAGCCATCTCTTCAGTAGAAAGCAACACAAGAGCCCTTGGTACAAAAGACCAGGAAAAAAGTAAAGACCCACATATCTGGCTAAAAGTATAGGGGAAGACTTTGGATGGGGTGCCCATGCCTTCGCACCGTTTTGAACCATGGTCACAACACAAGAAATTAAAAACAGTGCCCTCAAAGTAAAAATGCCCTGAGATCTCTGGTCTTCCATGTCAACAATGCAGTTGCACAGCCCTGCTAACAGTGTGCTCCAGGTGTATTAGCTGTCTCCAAGAGCCTGCTAAGGCACTGCTTCAGTCTAGGCACAAAGGATGAGGTTACATTTTCCAGCTCAGTTTGTATTAGCCCACACAGCATCCTCCAAAATCTCACTGGCACTAGCACTTGTACAGTCAGCATAAAGCCTGATTTTTCAAACATGACTAAATTCAGGATCCTACTAACAAATGCCTTCAAGGGATTCATTTCTAGAAAGTACTCAGATCTCCCTGCCTCTTTATGGTAACAGTGTCTGGGCACCCAAGATCACTAGATAGATATGGGCAAGAGGGCTGCTGGCAGCCAGCATTTTTTAGAACTTCTTTACATCCTTTGAATTCAAATCTAAGTCAGACACTTTATAACTCATCAGATTGGCTTATCAGATAGGATATTTTTATAAGCACATGCTCTCTTTTGTTTTCCAGCTTCTGAGTCTTTAGGTCACAGCTGGGTCAAATGATCAAGCTTTTGACTGCAACTGTGAAAGACTGGAACTGACTTCTGAACACAACAAAATATCTTGTGACATCTTGTTCCTCTAGGATTTCCAGGGTTGAAAAAAGAAGATGAAATAATGCTAAGTTCACAGTAAATATGGAAATGGGCAACATTTGAGCAAAATCATTTGCTCCTCAACTGATTCTCCATACCACATGGCAGCATTAGGACCACACCAAGCAGTGTCACGCTTAATGGCCTTGTGCAGACAAAGCTGACAGGTTCCCAACACTGTCTCCTATGAAATCCAGGTTTCTTTCAGCATCTGTCATCCATCCCAATTTTGCTTAGCATGCAAGAACTGACAACAGCATCAAGTGATCTGGCTGCAGGGCATGCCAGGGGCATATCTCTGAACCGGGCACGCCCTCACATTGCCCCTGCCCTGCATCTCTCTCTGGCTGGTTTTGTGCAAGAACGGGAAGAAAAAAGGATTTATGAAGGGTCAGAGAAAAAAGGCAAAGAAAGAAAAATCCCATAGGGTAAAAGAGATGAGAAATTCAAGGTAGTTTTAAAGCAGTTAGTGAAGTCAAGAGCCCAAGCTGACCTGAAGTCACAGCAGTGAGAAAGTAAATGGACTTTTAAGGACTTAGGCTGAGATTTTCAAAGCCTTTTCAACAACTTCGATGTTAATTTCCATTTATTTTATTGGATTGTTGCCAAGAAAATCCTGTGGGCTGCTCTGATTCTGGAGGTCTGAATTTGGAAAAGAGAAGCTGGACTTTGCTTTATTTTTTATCTTTATATATATACAGATCTGTATAAAGAATCAGCAAAAACAGCCAAGCCATCATGAGAGAGCTTGAAGGGTCAAGAATTGCAGGCTACAGAGGAATCATTGCAGGGTATAAAAGGGAGTTACAAGGAGACTCCAGAACAGCAGAAGGGCTGCTGACATTCATGATCTTGTGGCTCCATCGCTTTTCCCTCCTTTTTACCATAAAATGAATAGGGTTAGATCAGATTTCTCCTAGCTTACCAGGGTCACTGCAGCATTTGGTGGAAAAAACAGAGGATTATGTTGTCCTAGGAATCTTCCATCCCCTTCACATCGTTATTTCATTACCTGAGAACACCTTTGTCTGCTCTGCAGCGTGAGGCTCTGGAGGCAGCATCCAGCTTCAGGCACGCTGCCCAGGACAGGACTAGCAGCTCCACAATGGGACTACATGCTGAGAACTGCCTGCCACACAAGTCCATTGCATTTTGTAGGATTTCTCATATTCCATAGGCTCATGGACTTCTCCCATCCCAATTCCAGACACCAGAAAAAGCCCATCCATATGAGCCATGTGGTTGTTTCCCTTTTCAGTAGGAAACAGCAGTAGTGGAAATTAGTCTCTTCTGTTTTCCCACTCTCATGAGCGCTAGGTTAAGAAGACTTGGGGCCTCAGTTCTGTCAGACTATAAACTGCCCAGCAGGTAAAGCAAGCAATAAGTGGAAAGTAATTGATAGCAGCAGGTAGCTCCAGTAAGTTTCTTAATCAATACAACTTACAGCAGAGACAGCTCCAAGCACTGAAGTAGGGAAGCCCAGCTTAATGTGCATATAACCTTTCTCATTCCATTTTGCTCATTTTTCCTTCCCTACTTCTTTGAGGAGTGTTCTTTTGAGAACTAATTTCTCCACGGACATAACAAGATCATGCTTCATTCACTATTATCTTACAAAGTCCTTGTAAATTGAATTACCTCTATGGCAAAGGGGAACTGCCCTAGTTCTCCAGGACCAAGTGGAGCTCAGACACATGGTCTTGTTCTTAGCAGAAAATAATTGAATTTTTTTCTGTTATTGGATTTAAAGTGAGGATAAATGAGTAGAAAGTAAATAAGAAATTACCTCCTCCCCAAAAGAGTGATAGAGAGGAAATGGCCATCAAAACAGAGTTTTCATCGATAACTGGTTCCTTAATCTCCAGATGTGGAGAGGGAAGGGTGACTTCAGCATTTATGATGTCAGGGGACTGCACACGGATTTCTCACATGTATTTTGTGTAGCTTTTCTTGCCTTAATTTCCCCAGTCATAAACCAGGGATAAAACATATCATTCCTCCACAGTAGAGGGTTTATTTACCTCACGCATATTGAGATCATGCAACAGAAAGTACTCATTATTAAAAGATATACTCTCTCTGTGCTAAGAAACACCACTTGCAACTGTTCTAACAGGTGACATAAATATATCAAGCAATTACGGCTTTCTGACAATGACCAATGTGTGCATCAAGATGGGAGACCTTTCCAAGTTCTCCTGATGGATCCAAGTTTAAATAGTTTACTGCTCAATACTAAACATTTCAGCTGACTATGCCAATCACCCTTCAGATATCCTGCCAGTATTGTTATTGCATGGACACACACTCATAGTTCTGAATTCTAACAGCCTCTTCTGTCACAGTTTGTGTGTGGTAAGAGGAGCCTTGAGGAGACAGATTTGAAAGGCAGGTAGGTAAGGGTAGCTCTAGGTGTTATAAGGGTGTTTCTAACATTTTTGCACAGACAGATTAGGATGCAGAAAGGAATCAACTGACATTTTCCCCATGGCACAACACAAAACAAACCACCATGCAATCCTTAAAATACATGTGCTATGTGTTGTATCTCCTACCTGAAAGCCACTGGAATATACAGAGGTTCTTTTCCACATCCTTCTCCAGTGATATGGGTACAGAATCTTTCTCCTCAGAAACTTCTGCTTTCCAATATTATTCCTCTGCAAAAAGATGAGCACCAAATTGGTTACCTGAGAAAGTGGATACAGAGGAATTTTCTCTGTATCAAGAGCATTTTTCTTCTTCCTTGTTAGCTGCGATGGGAAGCAGAAGAGCTCATTTTCAGTTCTTTCAAAACTTTTCACAGAATCATGATCAATATTTTTCAATACACAGACAAACAAAATCATATTTTAACCTGAAAAGGTCTGTTTTGGTAAATATAAAAGGCTGATTATTATTCCAAATAACGAGATGGAGAATACTACAGAACCATGAAAAGTCCGTATTTGTCAATTACCAACATTTTTCAGGAAAGTTTTAATTAAAGGCCATTTTCCAGTGGGTAAAATCCCCACACTTTTCAGCAAAATGCTAAAAATACTGAGAGAGAGTCTTGGGTGAAATTTTTGGCAAGACAAGTAAATCTCAGTAGAAAGCCTGTTCCATGGGAGATGTCTAACTCCATGCCAGTGACTCAGCAGCCTCGGACATGCTTTCAAGCTGCTAGATGTTCTTCCAGGACTATTACATAAACTTTTCTTCTTCAAGAAACCTTTTACTATATAAGACAGTTTAGGAAAAAAATAGTCAAAGCTTCAGTCAGTTCCAACTGAGGAATCCAAAACAAGGACATTAGAATTTAAGGTATTAGAAACTACCACTTGTCCTCATATACAGACTAGGAAGGAAGAAGGCAATCTCTAAAAAGCCGGATTCCCCGCTCCTGCAGGATAGAGGTACAGTCGTGGTTAGATGATTGCTTCTGAAGCTCTTTCAGAAGAGGTCACCTCAGTCTGTTTTCTGTGAGAATCATGGCCTTCTCAAGTTCACTGTGAGGAGGTTTTCTTCATGGAGGGGACAACTTTCACGGGACAGATCTTCATAGGGGGATAAAAGCAAGAAGCCTTCAGCAAGGACCCTAGAGAGGAGCTAAAATTGTCCCATGTGCAAAGATCCAGCCCAGAAAGGCCTGGTGTACTGAAAGCCCCCTTGACAAGCCCTCAGGAGGATGCTAAGAAACATTTGAGCCTCTTTCCAAACCTTGAGCAGTGAGATTTCATCTTCTTCCCTGGGAGCAGTGCAGAAGTGCTATGTCAGCCATCGGAGAGCTGCAGAAGGTCCTGGGACCCTGGTGGGGAACTGTCCATACGTCATGCTGTGCATCAGAACAGGACTCCGCAAGCAATGACAGGAAGAGTTACTGTATCAGGGAGACAATTTCCCTTTCTTTTTAAGACATTTTAAGTGAATGAATAATTCATCCTGAACAGCTTTGAGCCGAGGCAACTCTCCATGTTACCACCTGATTATATGTTCCATAAAAAGAGATGACAGCAATTTATCTCTTTTCTTGCCGGGTGGGCTGGTGGGGGGATAAATACACTGCCACCAAACTGGAGTGATGAATCATCCCTCAGAGCAACCAGTGACACTTAAACTGATTTGGCATTTAGCGCTTCCCAGTGGGAGCAGTAGGGAGAGGGACATCAGCATAAGACTTCAGGAAAGGAGGGAAGACCATGGGCAATGGAAGGCCCAGTTCTCTCTGTTCATCCTCACAGGCTTACTCATTGCTGAGTACCCAGCAAAGGCATCTGGGCAGAAGAGCCTTTCTCCTGAAAGCAGTAGAGTGTGCAAAGATCAGGTGCTCACATTGCTGTCTGGTGATAAAGAATGCAGTTATTAATTCTTATCCTGCTTTACTATTGACTGAACAGTGGGGTTGGGCTGTAGGAGAGGAACTCCATTAGACATTGCCCAGAATCGTGCTTCTTTCTTGTATAACAAGCTGCACAGCACATGCCAGTTGTTCAGCTGGGAAATGGGAGTGAGAGATTTGTCCTGGGAATTAAAGCACGGGTTTACTTAAAGGAGAGGGGACTGCAAGTGTGTGCTGCTCTGGCTAGAGGGAAAGCCTGCTGCCGTGTCCTTTACCTATGCCCACTTAGGCAAACCTGACCCTTTCCCAAGAGGGGATCATTAGCTCTGCCAACACGGGGCTTTTTGGATGATCTGAAACTGCCAAGCACGGATCAATTAGGGCCAAATCTGAGAAGCGAGGGCTTCTTTTCCTTAAACAACTCGATGCTGCAGTCCATTATGGGGTTATCCCATATGTTTAAGGCCATATAGACAGCTGCTGTCAAGCTACACCAAGCCAAAGGCAGCCAAGTGCTTGATCTTCTTGCCCACAAGCAGCACATCTTGGCTGAAAGTTTTCTCCGCTTGCTGAAATCCCTCTGCATGCACTCCCACCTCTGCCCTCAAAAACACACACGCCTCATGCTACACCAGAAGTCCTCTGCAGCCAGATGCACCCCCAAGCACTGGAGCAAACGAAACATTTCTTTGTGCACTTATTGTGCTGAGCACATCCACACCTCCAGTGCCTTCACCTGCACACTTTGTTCTGCTACCTCTGCCCTCCCCACAGCTCACAGTCTGCAAGGGCTGATGCAGCATGTAAAAGTGCTAGAGAGACACATCCTTCCCGCCCCCGTGCCGGCTATGGGGAACATAAAACACAGCGGAGATTGCTGCTATTTTATTATTTATGAAGCTTTGGTTATTTCGTATATAAATAATCCATGACTGCAAAGTGTTGCTGGCACTGTAATTGAATATTCATGAGGTATTTTTGTTGAGAATTTTCACCATCATTTCAAATCCAGACACAAAAATAAAAATCATCATAATAAAAATTTCCTCTGTCATTTCACAGTTTTAACCTCTGAGAAACAAAATCTCTCTCTCTCTCTCCCACTCTGAGGGCTTTCTGTGGTGGTGGGGGAACCAAAACAGTAGGGTTAATCTGGAAGGCAGATTCACGTTGCATTGGAAAGAGGCAGGAACAACCTGCATATAGCTCTGCCTGCTGCCTCTTAACATTGTCAGGATGCTTGATCTGGGGATGTATGCTGTCTGCATGGAGTACATGCAAATTCCCTCTCTCCCTCCCAGAAAATTTTCTCTTTTCAGGTTTAATCCTAGCCAGCACCTTGACAGAGAAGCACCCAAGTGGGATCACTCAGCATGGAAATTGGAAGCATGTTGCTGCCACCCTGTGGAAAATGGTGGCCCCCAATTGTTGAGGACCTCTCTAGAGGTTCACAAAACTACAGCTGGTACGGTGGTAAAGAGATTTGTGAGGCTGTCATTACTCTGATGAGACCCAGGGGTAAGGAAACCAGGGAATTTCCAGTAAATAATTGCAGGATTTGCAAGGAAGATGTTTGGATGCTTGACAGGAAGGATTGATGGTGTCTGTGCTGTACCCATGGTGCACAGGAGGCACGTGCATCAGGCAGATGAAGTACTGCTGCTGCAGAGGTTCCCAAGGACAACTTCGGCAAATTCCTGGACACATGCAATGATCAAATGTCTCCTGCATCCCGGGATAGTTGAATGTGCAGCTTCACCTGCTTGCCTTGCAGGGATTCCCCTTTTTTTATCCCAAAGCTCTTTCTTCACTGTGCCCTTCAGCTCCTTCTATTCCACACAAAAAAAGGCAAGGAAGGATTAACGAAAAAATAGCAGCCCTATCCAAACCCTTCCCTTCCTCTATTTGCTATCCACATCTTCTGCGAGGAGGCTCTGCAGCTGCCTGCATGGTGCATCACCTTGGCCTCCTTATCATCCGCCGCCCCAATTCTCCTCTACAATTTCTTCAGATCACAGCTCCTTCCTTTTTCAATTCTGTGAAGCACTGTATGCATAGAAAGGAAACAGCAGTAGGAGAAACAGCATGTTCCCAGCCCTTCTAACCCAGCCTCCTCAAACCCAAAGAGGGGCATATGAGAGCCTGGCAGTCAGATCTGAGATCCACATCCACCCCAATCTGCCACTGTCCACGTGCAAGTGGCATATGTGAGGTTATGTCACATCAGCACATCATAAATGGGGCTAGAGCTCTCAGAGCACCTTGCCTTCCAAGAGTGATTTATGGGCCCTGTCAATCCAGCAGACTGAACTGCAGAGACAGCTGGAGCGTGCAGCAAAGAGAGCAGCAATCCATCACCACCGGGTGGGAGTCACCCAGGAATCCATCAAGAGCTTCATCATGGTGACATCTTTGCAGAGGCAGAAAGAGAAACAAAGGAAAAAGATGGAGACAGAGAGAGTGAGTAAAGAGTGTGAAATCCACCCAGGATTTCTCAGAACTTCAGAGCCACAGAAGTAAAACAAGATGATAGACACGAAAAATATTTTTTTGTGTTTGTAGTGATTCAGGTGGTCCTGCTTTAAAGCCACAAATTACAACGCCTCGCCCAGCTGAGCAGGGCTTTCTGGTGTCAGCCATACCAGCAGCAATCAGAAATTGCTTTCCCATTTGCTAGCTACAGAGCTTTGTGGTAGGTGTTACTCACTTCCAGGTAGGATGACTGGATGGTTTTGATGGCAAGGGCATTTTATTGTTAGGGAGCTGCCACTGGCAGAAGGAATCAACTCTGGAATCTGTAGCTCCACTACAGAGGTGAAAGGTGATGCCCTGTACGTGAAGAAATATAAAGCCAGCTGCAGCATTTCGCTATACAGCACTAGAGTTTGTACTCTAACCTAATGCTGACTCCTAAGCAAGAGCCAGCCTGCTCCTTTGAAAAGTGCAGGCACACAGATACACGTACCCCAGACCAACAAGAACGTAGGCATGCACCAAGTCACAGGAACACACAAGATACACAAGGCCCGTATATATGCCCAAGTCCAGAAAAATACATGTACAACAGCTTAGCATACACAAAGGAAAGGGGAACACACACAGATATTAGTGTGTCTGGAATCTACAAGTATGGCAGGAATACAGAAGGTAAATGCAAAAGATGCAGAGGCAAACACTCCCGTGTGTAGTGCCACGATGAGTACAAGAGTGTACGTTGTCTGTCTTTGATCTACAACTCAATAAGAGATATGTCAAGTTCCTCAGTAACACAACTTCTCTCCATCCCCAAACTCCATAAAAAAAACCAGAGAACGTGATTTCTCCTGAATCTGTGTTAGACACGAGGGAGAGACGTAAAGAAAAGAAGTGAGCATCTGTTCTTGGAGGAAAGAAAAGCAATTTACCTTTGAATAGGGAGTAGCAGAACAAAGCACGGACACTGATGTTGTTTTGAGCTGATTACAGGTTAAGCATGTGCTCCCAAAGCTCAGGAAAGACGAAGGATGTGTTGAGACCTCTTGGAAGAGTATAAATCAGCTGAAAATTTGGGAAAAAAGAATCAAATTAGCAAAAGGATTCAGAAGCTGGGAGTAGGGACAACAAATATATTTGGGCATCACAAGGTGGATAAGAGTGTAGGTGCAAGAGAGATGGGGGTAGGGGTCAGGGAGAGGCTCCATGGGAAGAAAGGGGGGGTGGGCATGAGCAGGAGCAGCCAGAAAGATTGCACAGGAGAAAAGCGAGTACCTGGGACTGTGAAGGAGGGGTTAGAGACTTCCTGACCCAGGTTTATTTCTGATCTGTCTCTTCTGGGGTGCTTTACTTGCCTCCAGAAGACCCTCTCCCCAGCTAAGACATCCATGCAGACAGTATGTATCCACCTGCCCTGAGAAGACATGAAAGTATGGGGACAATATGATTTCCAGGGTTGCGGGAACTGCTTTTCCAGCACAAGGCAGGCTGAGTTGTATCCAGTTTACTTCCAGCAGGTTCTCTGTTGCCATCTGAGTCACACGGATTATGTGGAGCCATTTGAGTTTATGATCCTTTTATCTCTCTGACCAAGGGATCACACACTGCTTCTCCCAAGAAGAATAATGAAGCTTCATCCATTACACATCCCCCAAAGGACTTAATTTCCCTTAATCTAAGGGGAGGATTTGCCTCCAGTCTCCAGTCCTTTTATTATCCATTCATAGCTCCATCTGCAGCATAGATCATAAAGGAATTCTTTATTTTTTAAGTCAACCTTTGCTTGGGCCTCATTAAGACCTTACACAAAGTCCCAGGCTGCTCACAGCTCAGAGAAACAGAATGAGAGAGAGGCACTGAAGGCTGGATGGCCTTGTCCTCCCTCTTAACAGTGCACTGCAAGAACAAGGGGATGTCTAGCTCATAACCAGAAAAATTAAATGATGGGTCAAGAGAAATGCAGCATTGACACTTACCCTTCCCTCAGACCCATGCTACTCTGAAATACGATGTTCTGGCAAACAAGAATGGTTCTGGTTTGGTGAAATACTGCTATTCACACTGCAGTAGCAGCAGGAGCATTAGCCAGTGAGCCAAGATTCCTCTGTACTATGCAAGGCGCAAAGATATACCAAGAAGATTGCCCCTGTCCTGAGGCACTTGCAGTCTGTTACTATGGTGGGCTGTGGCTACTGAATTCTGCTCCTGGCTCTTTGACTGAACCACAGCCTGGCCATGTTTCTTTATTGTCTTTGCTTCCCTTTCCTCATTTGCAAATTGGAGTCTTACAATTCAGTATAGTGGATTATTTTAAAGGGTCTAGGTGTCATAATGGTACAACTCAGCATGTAAAGGAGGCTCTAGAGGGTTAAACAAGACACTGATTTCTCTGCTTTTTTAACAGCTGTGTGCTAGCAAGAGGGAATACATGTCTAGGGAAGCATGCAACCCCTTTTGTGCAGTTGCCCCAACTCCTTTACCAGCTATGCATATACACATACACATGTATGTGGTGTTGCCTCCTAAAGTGCTGCTGCTTTATTTTCTCCCTTTGCTGTTCTTGCTGAGCTAGAAACTGGCACTGAACTGAAAGTAATTTCCTTTCATTGTAAATAAATAATAATTTAACAATGTATGCTGCTGAATTCATTCTTGCATCAAAGGGGAGATGATTGCACTTCCCAGTCCGGAAAGACAGAGAGGGGAGAAAGACACAGCTTCATAATTAAATTTGCTTTTCCTCCTTTCATTGTGCATCTCATTAAGAAAAAAAAAAAGAGTAAAAAAAAAAAAAGATAAAAAAGGAAAGCACACACACAGAGCCTTGTGTCTCAGCCCCAGGAAAATGGAAAAATTCCCTCCGGTTTGTCTCTTGCTGCTACTTTCATATAACCACATGGATAACACAGGTAAGGGGACCCTTTCAGTTCTGCATGGGTGCCCAGCACAGTAGGAAAAAGCAGAGCCATTTCAGTTGCTGTCTGGGAGAAAAGCAGAGAGCTGAAACCTTAAGAAGTTGCTAGGCATTTTCTTTGACACCCCATACCCATAATATACTATTAGGGCCACTATTCACATGTGGTAGAGCCAAAGTGCCACATCAAAGGGCACTGCGACATCCTTAGGATTATTAGGCAGTTCACCGGCTAGATGTGCTGATGTGGCAGCTGCTCTCCCTGCCTGCTCTCTGTCTGGGGCCTGTTTGATATACCCAGGCTGATCAGAAGCCCCCCATTCACAGAAACTCAAGTACAAATGACTTTGGCATTGAACCCCGTTGTACTGTGACCTCTCTAAACCCAGGCACTGACATTTCTTGTAAGCTACGGCACTAGCAGAGTTGTACGAGCATCCTTGTGGCTCTGACCGACCTCCCCAAGTTCTGGTCCAGTGTGCACTGGGGCTGGGGCCTTGGAAGTCAGCCTGAATCCTGCACTGTCTGTCCGAAGGGAACATCCTCAGGACTTGGAGATTACTCACCTTTAGAGAAACTCACTGCATCAGGGAACAGCAGGAAACACTCTCGTTCAATCAATGCAAACAAGCACATTGCAGCTTTCTCCATAATAAGCCTACACTCACAGCCATCTTTCCCTCTGGAAAAAAAAATGATTCAGTATAAGGAGGCTTTGCTGAGTATAGTTTATGAGAACGACAAAAATGTTTTCCTTAATAAAAGAAAAGCTGTTGAAGGTATAGTACTCAGATATTGCCCAGGTTAACTCCTTCAAACCAACCTTTGAGCTCTACTCAGGGTGATCTCTTTCTTACTGCCCAAGTGCTGCACAGGCTCACAGTCTCTGCACTGCATCCACATGTGCTTTAATCCCATGAATGGACATCCCTTAATCTTGCAGGCAGCTCACTTTCAGCACAGACTTTGGTCCAAGAACTGTCTGAATTCTGCGAATTTCTCTTCCCCTGCCCCTTCTTCCTTTGTGTAAGGAAGGTTTTTTTCTTTGCACCTTCACTATATTTAGTATGGCAGAAGGGGAGGAGGAAATCACCTTCAGCTGTCCTCGTCATCTGCATCCCAATTGCTCCAGTGGGATTTGGGCTGCATTCCAAACTGTTCCATTTGCAGTGGATCTGGGGCAGAGGGAGGACAGGCTGACTGTGACATAACTCAGCAGATAAGACTCCAGAGCAGCTACTTCTAGGACATTTCTGTTCTGGCTACTCAAATTATGGCTGTCTAGGGCTGCTGAGCACCCTCCCTCATATACCACCTCAATTTACCCGCCAATCTGCAGCATGGCCTACTAAAAACAAACAGCTCTCCTACAGACCAAATTTAAACACAAGAAAATAATAAAAAATACAAAAGTGGCATTACTGTGCATTATAAAATAATGAAACTCTTATTTTCACTTTGTTTCTACCCCAGACAGTGGCAGTGATCAGCACTTTACAAAAGATGCTTCTTCCACATCCTGGCATATGTTATTACTGTTATTAATAGCAAGCCATTCCCGGGGGCAGCACTCTGTACAGGTACATTTATTTCCTTCACAGCCCTGTCACCCCCTTGCTGGTGCTCCAGCTCCCTACAGCACACCCCACTATGAGGCAAGGGAGGCAGATGGAAAGTCAGGCATCACTCTGCCACACTCCAGACACAGTTCAGCCTCGTTCTGTCACTCAGGATGTGCCTGTGGTTAGTTTTATATCATCATAATTGCGTTACCTGTGTCTCATACCACTGTTATTTCCTGTTCCTTCCTCCTAAACCAAAACTGCCCGTAGGAGAGAGAAATACTTGGACACTACCTCCTTCCCTCTGAGCCAGCAGGAACAGGAGTTATCAACAACTTGCTACTCAGTAATGAGGCAAACTTTCTCCTAGTTTGTTTTTCTGTTTCCAAGTGCTGACTCATACCTTCTGCCCTCTGAGGAGGATCTGACATGTCCCTTTCCTGGCACACTGGCTATTTCTCAGGAGGGCTATAAAAAACAGGTACATGTTTGAGTGTTACTATGACCACATCACCAGCCTCAGGTTCCCAGTCGCTCCCTCACAGCAAGCCCTGGCATTCAGACAGGTGAGCAAGTAATGAGCTGGGGCTTAACAACACAACGTCCAACAACTGAGCTGGAATAACCACCCTCCAGCCAGCCAAGGTGAGACAAAATGGACAAGTCAGTGTATGTCTCTGTTTCTCCACTTGTCTGATGTCTCTCTTACCTACCTCAATTGCAAGCTCTCTGGGGAAGCGACAATGACTCTCAGTATCTAACGGAGCAGGAACCTGACCTTTGGGATTCCATGGATTGTTACAGTAGAAATCATAGGGGTAACGCAGCCTCGAATCCTGGAAAAACAAGAGCAAAGGAAGCATCATCAGAAAAACTCCTTGCCTTAAGGAGTTCTTAGGCTGGATTCAAAACACACAAGGTACATTCTCTCCTGAGATAGACGTTGTGCTGAGCTCCCTGCTTTGCCTAATTCGTAGCAACTTCTGTGGGTCACATTTGCCCTCCCCAGGTGGGATGAGGCTCTGGGCAGTCAACTAAAGTGCTAACCCAACTCCCTGTCAGCAATGCAATCCAGAATTTGTGAGCACTGGAGAAATCAATACAATTGGGAAGCTTAGCTCCTCTTTGCCCACTGGCCATGTTCATCATCAGCACAAGGTAACAATGTAGAGCCATTTAATAACACAGCTCATTAGGCTTCTGACAACAGGAGATGATAAAACTAAGGCCTCAAACATACAGCCTCAGGAGTCTATTTGTGTGTGCAGTTTCAGGATGGGTACATTATACTTCCCAGCATGCGAGGAATGCATGTCTAGGACAAGATCCAGAGGGAAATTCCCTGGGAAAATCATGTAGAAATCCCCCTGAGGGAGCAAGACAGAATGCTCAGAAAAGCGCTTGGAAAATAGTTTACATGAAGCAGGTGGAGATGACCTAGAGGAGACAGTTTCTTTGGCTTCCCAATGTCAAGAAAGCAGACAGAGCTCCGTTTTGTCAGAGAAGCTTCAGAACAACCACTTCTGGCTGGTCTGTTCTAGATGACAACTTCTCTCTCCTTGCCCCAGGATCTCGACCCTAGGCTTCTCTGTTGCTTCAAATACCAACATTGAGTGAGAAACAGAGCCATAGTGGACAGCCAGAGTCCTGTTAGGGACACCCTGCAGTTGTGCTGAAAGAGTCGCACTAGCTTCAGGCTTAGAAGTGGTTTTCACATGGGGAAAGACCAGTCCCTGCACCAGCCAGCAGACGAGAACAAGTATCAGGACCTACAAGGCATAGCTCTCTTAGTGGGACCATCGTGCCATGGATAAAGGTTGGAGGAACCAAAGCCACCAGTAAAGTGACAAGGAGTAAAATCCTGATGCCTTTGAAGTCAGTGACCAACCCACCACTGATTTTAATGAGCTGTAGGACTTTATTCACAGCCTCTCTCTACACCCTTTCTAATGCTATAAGAAGGTAGGTGGGATGTGGAAGCAAGAGGAAGGCTCCTAGCTGTTACAGCCAAAAGGAAACACTTTGATCATTAACCTGCATAACACAGACTCATACCTAGTGCAAGCTAGAAAACAGACCACCTCATTTCTGCAACAAGCCCAAGATACCATTCACTTTTTGGAAAGACACTCAGCCTGATTCAAAGACTTCTACTAACAGACAATCTGTTGGTAAGTTGTTCCAATACTTAATTATTGCATTGTTTAAAGTTTATTTCCAGCCTAAGTGAGTCAGACTAGACACACTTCCAGCTACGCAGCTTCCAGGCACTGGATCTCACTGTGGTCACCGTCTGCTTGATTAATGAGCCTTCTATTATCAGAAATCTTTTCCTTGTACTTAAAGACCGTGATCAAGTCACCTCTTTAGTTTCCTTTGTATAAACCAGATGCAACTTCTTGGCACTGTCACATTTCACAGAGTTGCGTAAGGATAAATATACGCAAGTTGTGATCGTACCATGATGGAAAACAGAATTTCCAGAAGTGTAGTCATTATTCAGAGCTTTCCACTGAGTTTATCTGCACTAGACATAAAATTTTGATAAAAATTTACTGGCTTGAGCAGCTATTCCTTTGCTGTTGGTCAGGTAAGTCAGACAGAACAGTTTCAATTGAAGAGCACAGAAGTGTGTAAACGTTCATGTTGACTCCTCTGCGTGCTTGTGCATGCAGCTTCAAATGACTTCAAAAAAACTCTGTACCACCAAAATGCACTTGCTTAAATATTTGGGAAAAGAAGTGTCAGAGGCAAACAAAGAGTCAGGTTTCCCCTAACATTCTTCTGTTTCTAACAGGAGGGCCAGTATCATTTTGGCAGAACATGCAAACAGACTCGGTGCCCACAACAAGCTTCATTTTTCCAACAGAGCTCAGCACCTGGGTGAATCCAGGCTGCTCTGTGGAAAACCATGCATTAGCAGGTTAGCTGAAATCATGTGGTTTAATCACAGTGCTTGTTTGCAATATGCAGCCTGCTATTCCATTCTCATTCCAGCTCTTTGGCTGTTGCCACAGCTTTCATTTCATTATACACATGTTATCCCCTTGACATCCTTTAGGAACGTGGTGACATATTTGTCTTCTCTCCGTACCTCATGAGAGCTCATAATTCAGCATGATGGGTAAAAGATCTGAAATACATTAACAAACATAGCAATGCAGCTGAACCAGAAGAATCAGAATTAACTCAGTTTGGTTCTTGCCTGGCCAGTCCTGGCTTTCTTATTCTCTACACAACCATACTTCCCTCAGCTTGAAATTAGCATTCTTTTTAATTGTTTCCACATTCTAAAATTGTTCCTAAATATACATATTAGGTGGTGAAACAACTTACTAAGTTAATCTATGCAAGCTAACATTCATCTCCGCAAAAGCCTATTATACTTAATATGCCTTTTCCTTCACTTCTCAGGATCATAACACTCAGAAGCACTAATGAAACCAGCATACTGACTCTTTACCCACAACTAGAGAGATCAGGGTGTCAAAGACAGGAAAGACATTTGTGCAAGTCTAGCAAGACCTCTCTGTCCACTCTCTTCTCAGTGGCTCAAACGGCACCATAATATTTCCCTAGGAAAAGGTGGAGAGATACTGCTTCCCTACAGCTTTCCACACCAAAGAATGTTTGGAGGGAGAACTGTGAAAACACTATTTGCTTGATCTGAAAAAGCAAGTTGAAAAAAATGGTGGTTTGGGGAAAGTTTCAAATATAACTGCACCCAAAAAGAGCCAAGTCTGCCACGCTGGGCCTCACCTGAGGACCAATCTGGAGACTCTAACAGACCTTGCTCATAGAGTTTAACAAGGCAACACCTTGGGTCTCCAGGACACTTCTGATGGTGACAGAGCAGGTCACCTTCGGTGTGCAAGAAAGAAAACAGAGCTCCAACCTTTGCCAAGGCTCCTGGAGGGTACAATGCTTGCTCTGACCATTGGAAGGAATTCAGTGCTGCTACAGTTAAACACCTGCAAAAGCAATACAAGCGGCACTAGCAAAGACTCTTTTGCAGGTGTCAGTAGTATCTGTAGAGAAGAAAATCATGGGACCTTTGCAGAGCCATTCAGGTTTTTTCACATCCCTTGCTGGTATGGCTATCTGGTAAAACACTACCTTTAGATCTCTGGCAGAATACAAAGTGACTTTCAACTGCGTATCTGTCAAGGACACAGAACTATGATAGGCAGGAGTTTGAAAGCACTCAGATGCAAAATGGGAAGGGGGGTGATTTTGGGCATTAGTTCAATCCATATCTGAGACAGAATTGGGTCAGGCTCCTGGAAGGATGCACACACAGCATTGGCCAGGGAGAAGGGAGCCGATAGCCCTTGTCTTGCCCACTTACCAACATACAAACTTCCAGCAGTGAAAAGGCTTTGCTCAAGCTATGTAATGTCTAAAGTCCCATCAGGAAATGTCTGGCAGGTTTAAACGTGTTCTTGCATTGATCCTGAATTGTAACTGTTGAGCAATGAGTAAAGAGAATTTGCCAATTTAGTTTGGGCAGAGAAGGGAGAGGGCAGGTTTCAAAAGGGGTTTGGACAGCTGAAACATAGGTAGCTGTGCTTGGGATACTTTTGGGGTGCTAGGGATTGGGTTGGGGGTATTTTCCAGGCTGGATATGCACATATTGGGGACTGGGGACTGCTGGGGGGCTGCTGCCTCTGTGGTGGCAATGAGACAGTCTGAACAGTCGGGGAGCACAGCTGGCAACCTCCATCATCAAGGGGAGCACAGGATGCTCCCTGTGGGACCTACAGCACTAGAACCATGTATATCCTACTCAGATCACTGCTGCTACTCCACAGGAGAGAAGGGGTTGGGGGAAAGGTTCAGTCCATGCCTCTGCATTGCAGTAAGTATGCAGAGCCCCAGCACCCCGCAGCAGGGGAAGGGATGAATGTGTCTGCCCCCACCCCAGTCTCATTCACCTTCCCCAAAACTACAGCTCAGAAATCCTGTCTAGCTCGCAAGGCTCTCCCTTCCTCCCTCTTCTTTCTACCTACATGTTTGCCAGGGATGGTGTAATGGGGAGAGAGAATAAATCAGGTGCTATATCAGAGTATTCTATCCCTGCCTGTGTAAAGAGCAGCTTTTGTGACTTCCTGATGTGATTTACCATACAATGACAACCTTTAACGTCCATCGGTGTTATAATCTACTTTATCTTAATACAATCTTCCCCTGCTTAACCCTCCAGAGTCTTAACAGCTATTTTCAATGGAGTTTTTTTTATTATGATGACTTGATACTGTGATTACTGTCGCACTCCTGCTCTTTGTGGAAGGGGAAATTAATAAGTTTTTTCTTAAGCACTTTGCACTAGAGCTGAATACCAATCAGCCCCCAAGCTGAGTTCCTGTGCCTGCTGGATTCAATTATGAACATTTGCTCTGACTTTCCAAGACACAGCAGTTTTCAGATCAACAGCATGTCAGCACGTAAGGCCCTGTTCCACTTCCCATAGGCTCTCATTGTGGGCAGCAGTGACAGGCACTGAGTGGGAAAATAATGTGGCTTTTGCTCTACTCTCCTATGGCTGCCCCATTTGTAGTTATCTCCACAGATGTGCCCCTGTATCAGAGCACTGGTACTCATCATGCCTTGGAGAGGAGGGTTAAAGCACCGCCATTTATATGAATTATCCTGCTCCTTTGCCATCCTTTGCACTTCCATTTATATGAATTATCCTACTCCTTTGCCATCCTTGTTCAGTCTCCCCATCTCCTCTCAGAGCTCACTGCACCTTCCTTCCTCTTCAGGAAATCATTGCACTAGGCTATACCGCATCTTACTGCTCAAATAGTGACGACTTTGCACTTTCCCCCCAGTGCCCAACGCATTCCACTTGATGAGGGTCAGGCCGCACAATCCCTACACATACCAAGCCCTGCCAGTTAAATTCTAAGATAGACAGAAGAAGTTCTGTCTCTGCACACAGAAGTTGTTTCTGTTCAGGATGGAAACTACATTCAATGTCTGGTCCTTTCTTTCCCCTTCTGCCCTCACCAGAAGAGGAGTCAGAACCTCCTGCTGCCCCTTAACTTCTTCCTTCTTCTGCTGAATAGGGTCTTCTGCCTTCGCTGGTCCTCACATGCTAGCAGTGACCCACTCCAGAGCATTTGTATAAACAAGCCATGAAAGGGGGGCTTACGCACAAGATGCCACTTCTGCCATAATGATGTCTCCTTCTTCCATTACTAAGGGTGTGTTTGGTCTGTCTCTGAGGTATTTCACTGCTGAGGATGGCTGGCTGGCATAATTCCCCAGCAACACACTGCAATGACTGAGAGAGAGAGGAACATTGTATTCCTGCCTTCTGTTAGGCTGTTCCCACTTCGCACCTTACCTTATTGTTAGCTACAATGCAAAAAGATTCCCTTCTGCTAGGTAGCACTTCACACCTTATTTGCACAAGTATAATTGAGGATGTAACAGTGAGGATATGAAGGGGAATACACTTGGGCTCTCATTTTTCAGCTTTTTCTTCTAAACGTAGGCCTGAAAGGCAGGAGCTGAGGGATGCACATGGAATAGATGTTTAACCCAGAGGGCTCCACAAAATAGTTACCCAGCCTGCCTAAACACAACCAGCCAAAAGCACTCCCCAACTCCCTGTAAAAAACACCTGCGGTACAAAAGTCCAGATTCCACTAGCTGTAAAATACTACAGGAAGGGATCAGGGCACAATCTGGGCATTGCCTGTGCCTAGGCTCTTGGAGATAATACTACAGCATTTGTCTGTCCTTTTCCTGCTCTTTCAGGACTATGAAGCCCTCATCGTCTCCCAACTAGCTGACTGCTAAGGTAGCAGGATAAGCACCGGCTGCGTGAGCAGCCAGGCTTGGAGCCCAAGCTGCAGAGCTAGTGCCAGTATTGATCAGGAAAACTGAAAAAAGTAAACAAACTCTCTGTAATTACTCAACTTGATGGATGCCAGTAGGTTTGTTTGCTTCCTGCAAAGTTGCCAATAGCTTAACGGAGCAAACGTTGCCATTATGTAATAAAAGCATACAGGTAATTAAAAAAACTCCTGGCAGGACTACAGACAAAAACATGATCCATTAACTGTTTCAGTGGAGCAAGAAGGAATGGATACTAAGATTCTGCTTCATTTCAGGGGAGACATTTAATGGATACTTGAATAAGAGCTGATCCAGTAAGGAATCACATACAGTTCAACATCATCCTCTTTTCTGCCACAAAATAACCCCTTGGATATTACAGCATTCTTAAAGATCTCAAATGAAATTAGGGCCCCTCTGCATTATGTGTTTATTCCATATCAACACTTCAGAGACTTTACTTAAAAACAGAGAAAAAATGGGGAGGAAAGAAGGCTTGTCCTATTTTGCAAATGAGAAGTGCAGACGCAGGAGTTGCCCTCTGTCTCATCAGCCACTTCCCGAAGCGCACAGAAACCTGCTCTCCTAATGTCTAATACAGTGCTCTGCCAGCTCAAGAGCGGAGTGGAGGCCACATTTGAGCACTGTGACAGATAAACTCTTGGAGAGAAAGCAAACAGTAGGCAGTGGCAGGCTTTACTGGTTATCTCACATTTATCTGACTTGGAGTTATGAGGGAGAGAAGGGGCAGTGATGGAACACGCAGTCTAAAACTGTGGGCTAAGCCCAAGGTTCAGGGCGGATCTTGCGCCGTCTCCTCTACTGCACACAGTAGCAGCAAAGAGCCCACTCAAAAGCAAGGACCGAAAATAGAGGAAAAGAGGGCAAGCACGTAAGGCGAGAGACAGACTGCTAGAGTTCCCTGTCGCAATGGCCTGTGGGTGGTTTCAGATTCCCTTTTTCATGGTTAGAGCCAGCAGCTGACGAATTTCTGGCAAGCTGACAGGCATGTAAGCCCAGCAGCATGCAATGCAGGCGGGTACTGACGAGGGCACACAGCAAAGGCTCTGCAGAGCAGGAGTTCTCTTCCCGGGGTGCCCCAGCACCACAACGCGCTGGCTCTGAATGGCTCAGCAAGGACAGGGCAGGCTGCTCGGGTCACAATTCTTAGGATATTCAGAACTGGAGCAATGTCCTTCCTTTCTACAAGGGTTTTTCTCCAAAAGCACTGACTCTCCAGCTGCCTCGCAGAGTACATCAGACACCTTTGGCTCATTACTGATACGCAGCTTCCACCTCCATAAGCCTCTGATGTTGGTCCACTGACAGGGGCAGGAAGCAGGGAGCAACATATCCTATTTAAACGAATTAAGCCCCCTGCCACACCAGAGGCTGGCAGCGTAATAGCTTCATACAGCTCTTGCTGAAGCCAGAAAAATCTAAGTACAGGATTCAATGAGACTTGGGTTTGGCTGGAAACATCACAGATTTCTGACAACTCCTTGCTCAATATTGTAAATAACTCAGATTTCCTTCCTCTAGTGTACCTGAAAAATATCATCTTCCTATCAAGGATCATGAGCAAGCAACTGTGACCTTCATGTGCATCAATATTAAAGGGCAACTGCTCCAGCCAGCAGCTTAAGAGGAGATTTTGGAAGAAAGGTCGAACACCTATGCCATGTGCAGCACAGATTAGACATGGTTTAAGTTAGAAAACAGCATTCAATGGCTAAGGGGGCCTAGCTACATCTTGCTATTCCCGTCTGTCAATAATCAGCTGGGAGGCCTCAGGTGACCTTTCCCTGCCTCAGTTTTCCCTCAATCACAGAGCAATTAGTTTGTTAATGCTTCTGCAGCATTAAGGCTTAACAGACAGTGCTATGGGCATGTGAGCTATTTCTTTGCCAGACACAGACCCTGATGCAAAGTACTGACATGAGCATAGATCACAACAAAATGTGATACTGGGTAAGTAATGGGAAGAGGCAGAGATACACAGATTAAAGCTGTGTCAGTTGGGTGACTCACTAGAATCATAATAGTCACAAGGGCTTAAGCACAGTTTATTTATAGCTGCTGTGAGCACAGAGTCGCTAGGTCTCAAAACGACAGCGGGGAGAGGAAATGTGGATTTTTGTATTATCTTACCTCTGGGGAATGTTTCTTGCTCACAGGAAGAGATAATTAAATCAACAATTAAAGCCATAAAGATTCCTGAATCACAGACAATAGTGAATTGTATCTGACCTCTTCTGCCTTGCTTACAGAGCACAGAAGTGATCTTGCTGATCTAAGAAACAACTGTCTGGTGCATGGAAGTCACAGCCTGACAAACCTGGGTAGTGGGAAAAAGTAAAGCAGCTGGGCTGCCCTGGAGAGATGTGGGGTGTGCAGGGACTATACCACCTTTAAATCAGCTCAACTGGGGGCCCAAATCATCTTCAGAGGCTTTGACACTGCAAAAATTGTAAAGATTTTTTCAAACTGCACATAGATGGGAATAGCATGAAACTACCCTGATGTAAGCAATCCCTTCCAATACTGCTCCTTCGAGTTTAGGAGACAGGCAGACCTGCAACAGGCAGTGCCAGTTAGCCTGGAAGCTCAAAACCACAGCACTACAGGGCCTGACCAGCCAGGAGCCTCAAGTGAAATAATACCATTCGTATTCTTTACCACCAAGAGCTATCTCTCATCTACCATTAAAAAAACCATCAGACTCCTTTATCTCCACACAAAAGGTAATAAATGTTTCTTACTGTTTACAAAGGCATCATTAAAGAAAATTTTAAGCACAGGAAAGAAAAAGTGAGGCAGAATTTCTCCTAATAGGCTTTTTGGTGGCAAAGCAGCCTTATCAGTGGACAGAAAATTCCCAAGGCAGCTTGTATTCTAAAACATGTGGGAAATAACATCTCTCAATGACTTTTCTCCAACACAAAAGGGTTTGTAACAACAGTGCTGACAGGATCTGAAGCTGGAACTCCAGATTTTCAGCTTTGACAATGGAATTATTGCACATTATTCTTTCTAAGTAAATTAAACCCATTAATCATCATAATTAGTAATGCTCTGTGTCAGTGATATGATAACAGACCTAGTCATTATACTGTGCTATTAAGAAACTACAGAATGATACTGCAGCCACTACATGCTGCTGCTGTCACTGGCTGGCTGCAGAGGAGTATATTAATGCCCAAGGCTTAAGAACGACTCCAACTTCAAAGAGCTATGAGGGCAGCAAGAGATACCATCTCTCCCATGCTGGCTTTAATGTCCCCGGGATGCTGAGAGATAACAGAAGAGAACAAATTCATCCTTAGTATGATTCTGCTTGAGCCAGTTCAAGTATGGCAGAAATTATTTTGGCCCACAAGGTTTCCCGCTTGATTTATAGCTAGAAAAGCCAGTATCATTTAAGTGTGAAGACAACTCCAGTCACGTATCCCCAGGGATGGGATGGCTTGCACGCGGAGTCCATCAGGATGCTGAGCTTTGGCACAATTGCCCTGGTGCTGCTTTCATCAACGTTTCACCTCCATGTATATTGGAACTGCATTAATAATGTGGCTACCAAACATTAAAGATCTATCCATTAAGAAATGACTGGCAGATTTTGATAAACACTTATCATGACGCAAGTGCCTTATACCAATCCCTAACATGTAATACTCAGACACTAGACACATTGAGCCTTTACAACCTATTTATGAAGTACCCTAATCTGGTTGCAGTCCACTTTTATTTGTTTGAATTTAGTTACATGCATAGACCACAAGTGGCAGAGGGTAGCCCATGTGCTAGGTACAATATAACCACAGAAAAAAAGACCCCGATGATCCCTGTCCCAAAGAGCTTACTAGTCAGGTAAATCACAACATATAACTTCTCAATAAGTTTTTCTTCCTTCTTTTGCAAAATGTCTCTAGAGAGGGGGAGATTTTTTTTACCTAACGGATTGGTTACTTGAAATCAGTTACCAAAATGGTTTACTAATTTCATTTTCTATACCGCTCACTAGTCAGGCTAGGTTGCTTAGTTACAATTGTCATTTGGAATTATTTTTGCTCCATGACTCGATAAATGATGAGTTCCCTGATTGATTCTGATGTTGATACTGACAGAAATGGAATTTAAAATTTCCTTCCCTCCTGCCTAGTATGATTGGAGGTATGAATGTTACAGAAACCGAACGCAAAGGAATCAACCTGGACACCTCCCTCATACAGAAAGTATGTTCCTCCCACTGGTGTCAGTGAGGCAACTTGCCTGGGGTATGAGAAAGGCTGAAACAAACTGATGCAAATAGATGACTATTTGTCCTTTTATTCTGTCATATGTGCATGTGCTGTAGAGACCCATGTGCCTGTAGAGACAATGTGCCCACATACACCTGTGCTTGGTAAGATGCCATCGTCCTGTAGTAATTGTCCTTACCAGTCATACTTCCGCAACATGCTCTTAGGACAGGCACCCAAACTATCCACAAATATGGGATAGAGCAGATCGTCAGTGAACAATATGTCTCACTGAATTGCAGCTTAAATCTTCACCCCAAAGCAACAACTCTCAACTTCATGCTTCCTCATCCCCCATTCTCTAGTACCCCCCTTCCTTTAACAGTGCTCCACTCCATTCTTTTCACATTACATCTTTCTCCCACATGTTAGTTTGCCGCCCGTCCCACACCAGCTTCTTCTAAAACAGTCAGCTTAGTCAATAACACAGCATTCGGCTCTTCTAAGTCAAGTAGTTCTTACGTTGTGAGCTCCATCTAGTGATGTACCTGAAGCCTTATCTCCAGTCAATCTTGACACTGCATGCAAGGTATTTTGTGCTGGACACAAGGGATCTGGGATTGAACAGCACTGCGATAAAAAGCCTCTCTGCCTGTTGGAATTTCTCTGAAGACATCAGTTAACTACAGCGTAACAACATCTAAGAGTTGCCGTGTGGCATAGGCAGCGCAGGCAGCTGGAGAGCTAGGTAGAAAGCTAGAGGAAAACAGGGTGAAACATAGCCCAGCAGCTTCAGAGAGGACTGCATTTATATTCATCATAGACAGGTCCTGGCAGTTCTCTGCAATGAGACACATCTCCCACCCCAGTTTCCTACTACGGCTGTCAGCAGCTAATCCTTTTTGAGCAGCGCCTTTTCAGTAGTCACACTGAACGGGCTGGACTCCTGGTGCTGCAGAGTGGTGCTCGTGGATTTGGTTGAACCATGCTGACTGCGCAGCCTGAGGGAAACCGTGTTCCTTCTGACCATCTTCTGTAGCAGCAGAGTACTTGGGCTTCCTATGCTGCCAGCACAAAGCATTCAATCAGCGCTTGTTAAAATTGAGCAACAGAGTCCAATAAAAAGATGTCAGAGAAGAATAAAGCATTTTTTTTCCCCTGTATATCTGGTTGCCTTCATACCTGCATATAACACTGATGTGCAAAGCACAGCATCATGGTTGAGAGGACAATTCCAGTGAGACTAGGATTTGGTGGAAGCTCTCAAACCATCATGGGTGCCATCCCATTTCTCTGCAGGGTCAATGCAGCATCTAGCTGCGTGGCTGCACAGAAGCAGAGAAAGCCACAGTTTTCTCACTCAAAGATAAATTTCTTCATCTGTGAGTTCTCTCTTCCCAGAGGTTCTATCCAGTATACTGCAAAGTATCTTCATTCTTCTAACCAGATATACTGAAAAAGTTTCAGAGTAGAAGGATGGTAATTGCTTTCTTAGCCCCAGAGCCCTCACAGTGCAGCCTGCTCATAGCACTCTGTAGGGCAACTGGACAACCTGAGGCTCCAAGCAGAGAGTAAAGCCTTGCCTACAGAAGAAGTGGGCATAAGATCTTAAGACTTGGGCTTTCAAACACCCATACCACTCACTAAACTTCATTGTATTTTAGAGACAGTGAAGATGGATGTGTCTTGAGATACTATTTCTGGAGTGAATAGACACAAAAAATGGTATGGAGGCTAGGGAAAGGAATGAGGGTCCTTTATATGGATCACCAGGTCTTTCCCATTCCAGGCACAGCATCTCTGGACACAAGGCCAAAGAAGCCCCTAGCAAACTTCTCTTGCATTGCCTGCTCCGAAAGCATTTGCAGCCATATCGTATTTCATTCTGATTTTTGACCTCTCGCCCCCACGCACTAGTAACAAGCTGGCATTGGGGCTGACACACTTTTGGAATCACAGGCGAAGCTCTGAAGATCAAGGAGGATTAGATTCCCAGCAGGGGATGAAATACAGCTACTTGGAATAAGACAGAACTTTATTGTAAGCCTGCAAATCTCCAAATTGCTTCCTTTCTTCCATGGTTCTTCTCCACTAAACCCTCAGCCTGCAGTTTCCATTGAGTCATCCTGTACTGCTTGGTTGCCTCTCCTCTCTTTCTGAACCCTCTGGGTGGATTTTTGGGGGAGAGTGGGCTTTATCGCCTGTCTAATCCCCTGTTAGCACCACAGAGTATAGGTCATACAACATAAAAGAGGCTGTGCCATGTCTCAGCATTCCTGGGCACAGCGTGGCTGCCTAAGGCTGTTGGCCAGGTCCCAATCCATCAGAAGGACTCAGGTCTAAGCACAGAGTTCAGTGAGATCTGGCTCAGACGCCTTTACAATGACAACTGTGAAATAAGAATGCAGATACAAAGAGAAAAGCACATTACACACCCTCTAGCTGCTCTCTCCAGGTCTCTCCCCCTTTGGGAGACTGGCAAATTTGGTTTCACGGAGACATTTTAATGGGCCATCAGGAGGGAATAAGGGCTACAAATCAGATTATTTACTGCAAGCCGAAATTGCAGAGGTTCCACAATAAATTGGGGTGCAATCTCGTTTACTTGCTTTACCTCA
>NW_009593044.1:5103-20907 GCF_000690535.1 Cariama cristata | reverse complement strand
GGAGTAACAATTTCAGACAAACCTGTTGTTTAATATTTAAAATTCTCTCCCTCCCCATTCCCTCTATTGAGGAAGATCACAATACTCTGAGACAAAGCATTCAATAGATTCTCAGACTGCAGAAAAATAATATAAACACAAAACAGATAGTTCCTTAATTTCAAAAGATAATAATTTACCAAGATATTCTTGGGCAAAAGAAATATATTTATATCTCTATATATATCTATCTACAGTGTTTAGGATTTCATCCCTCATTTTTGTAAAATTCAAGAAAGATTTATGAGTTATTCACCAACTCTGAGTTCCTGGGATATTGCTAATAAACCTTCCCCTTATTCCTATTGTTACATCTCATCAGCCCCTCAGCCATTTCAGGCTTTTGAAGCATACTGAGATTCTTTTCTGTTGAAGTAGTTTAATATCTGCTTCCCTAAGATGAACATCAAGTTTTGCTACTCCATCAAATCCATCATTTTCCACTCTCCCACCATAGCTTAGAAGCCAGGCAGATGACACATTAATCCCTTGTTAAGATAGGAGTGGAGTTAGATGAGAGGAACTTCCGAAACCAGATAATGAATCTCTGCAAGTGCTCCAGCCCTTAAAGAATTAAGCAAAGGTACCTTGTCCTGAAAGTAAATTCAGGACTATTATCACTGCAAATGACATACTGATACACTGCCAGCTTTCAGCTTCACCAAATAAAAGTCTTCAAAGGCCTTTGAGGACCCATCCAAGTACAAGTCTTGTACAGCAAAAAGAATTCTGAGATTTTTATTTCGTTGACTATTCCCCATGAGACAGTTCTGTTCCCAGACCTATTTCCATGCCCTCCTTTCCCCCTGCCACCACTCATTCTCAATACATGCCGTTACTTTCAAGGAAATCTGTGGATAAGCCGCAAATTCCATCCTTGGCAGACCACAGGTTCCCCTCTTCTGCGGACTCTCAGAGCTGAGATGTAGTGCTTGGTCTAAGTCCTACTCACTTCCCAAAGGTGAGTTGGCTTAAGAAGGATGTAGCTGCCTGCGTGCAGCCACAGACATGCTTGTGATCAGTCCATCATGTTTCAGATATTTTCAAAAGAAACCAAACAACAAATCAGAGAAACTCTTGTCATAGTTTCCCCAGGAAAAAAACCCAACGTTAACCCCATCAAATACACTCTGTTACCCAGAACCTAGATTTTCCAGCTTAAGCTTCCAGCTCTCTATGCCACACCTTCAAGGACACCTTCAGGCTATGGTCTGAAGAAACTGATGCCTAAGTGCTGTCTGAGGTGCAGGAACACACCTGCTGAGCCTTAATAATAGAGACACAGGGACATTCTCCTTGTCAGAACTAATATAAAGATATATGCAGCTTCTCCAAGAGGCTTCAGTTTGAGCAGATTCTCCAGAGCACACAGCGGATGAGCCCTTTAGATTTTAATCCTTCTGCTTGTTAATCATTTTTTATTCACAGCCTTACCATGCACTGCAGTTTCCAGTGATTAAGCCCACAACAGAAGGAGGTAAAATTCCCCTGTAGACAAGTGCCGAAGAAAAGAAAGGAAGTCCTGATTCAGCCTCTTGTCAGCAAGTCCTTCCCCAGAACCAGGCCTGGGGAGATCACCTAGAAAAACATCTAAACTTCCATCTTAATTACTGACAAAGCTTTCATCACAACAGTATCTATGTACCTCAGACTCTAACAGATGTGTCATGACAATGCTCTGGCAAGATGAGAACAATTATCCCTATTTACAGATGAGGAACTGAGACCAGGAAAGGGAAGCATTTGATCCACTACCAGGCACAAAACCTGCTACTGAGCAAAGAATTTAACATAAGCCTGCAATGCCTTAACCGCTAGCTGCTTCTATAATTTACCTCCTAAACGTGAAACTCAATGTGAAGCAAGCCTTCTTCTCCCTCAGTAACACTTCACCCCTCTTCCCAGGACAGATCACTGCAGTGGGCATAGACTTGCACTGAGTTTTACTGTTGGAGGCTCTCAGCGCTGAGAACCCTCTTCCACAACACATCAGTGTAGTTTTTATTGGTGGTAGCAACATTCAGAGCATCAGCCAAGCATCATTACAGATCAATCCCACAGCCTCATAATTCCTGTCCTGCACCCAAGTGCTCCAGTTTGGGGCCATCCCAAGGTGTATTTATGCGCTGCGGGACGGCACACCTGTATGTCAGAGCTTGTAGGCACAGAACAATCTGCTCAGTGATCTTCCTGTCTGATGTTTGTGTGACACATGAAAGCACGGGGACTCGAAGCAGAACGCAGCCTGGGGATTAAGGAGCCAGCTTTCCACAAACTTGTCAGAAACGATGAGAATTAAGAACGCTTGGGATTTAATTTTCTTTTTACTCAGAGAGCATTCTGTTCTTAATTACAGTTGGCAGCCACAGTGGCCACCTCATTTGGCTTTGTCAGGGTTGAATTCAATTACATTCAGAAAGGGGAAAAAACATGCCTTCCTTAAGTCCAAATCACCTTGGACACATGTCCAAAGCAACTCTGGACAGCTGCTTCCTTTGTGAGCAGTTCCACAGAATAGGAACAGTGCAGTGGCAAACTCCTTCGTGCTTAGAGATTTCTCAGTGCATTTTGGCAAAGAATGATCCTTTATTGCCCTCCTTACCTCCAAGCCCATCTTCCCTCCTCCATGAAATGAGCAACAAACAAAAAAAAGTAAAGGACAAGCAAACAGTTCCACTTCTTGGTTCTTCTATCTGCGACACACCACGCTGTGGCCTTGAGCAGGCTGCTTCAGCACCCTGCTCCTAAATTTCCCCGTTTTGGCGAAGCAGAGATGTATAGCAAAGCTGAGAGGCTGCAGGGAAGCCGTTATCCTCGACTGGAGAGAATCAGAACTAGTCAACCCATGTATTACAAGTGCATTTATACTGGCATTTAAGAGAGATTCTCCTGGTTGTTTTAAGAGCTGGAAGAACTGAATTTTACATCTCTTGTCAGACATAACACAGTCACACCCTAGAAATACTGTTTTTACAGTGTTATTGATTCCTCCCAGTTAGGCAACATACAGAGAAGAAATACACCTACGCATGAGACAGAGATCAAATTTGGGAGCTCTCAGCTGCTTTTCTTCATGGCACCATAGTACTTCCTTTCCAGCATTTAAATATAGTCATAGCATAGGTTGTGTCTGCCTGAGCCTAGGATTTTATTGGGCACCTGTGAAGAAATTTAGTTAAATCCCAATCTTTACAAAGATCACCCCTTTACATCTCAAAAACATATGTCCCACGTTTCTTCATTCTGGATGTTATTTTCTGCTTTCATAGCACATTATGCACAGTAAAGCTTTGGAAATCCTGTCTGCTCATTGCCCACCAGCATATTGGATACCTCTAGTATGTGATCTCTGAAACAACGACTATCAGAAAAGTCTCGTACTGCATCCAACCCAGCTGTAATTTCAAACTCTGCAAATAGAGAAGACAACCAGGGAATCTTTGCTGGAGCAGTCTGGAGACTGTGAAAAGTCTGGGTCCCTTTCTTCCTAAGGAGACTGCAGCAGGAAGATGTTCCTTACGTCTCCTGGTAGCAACAGGATCCAGTTAATACAAAGAAAGGCACTGAAAGTTTAAGGACCCTGGTAAAAAAACTGAGGATAACACAACCTAGAAGAGATAACCAGGACTTGCCATGTAGGAATTCTCCTCAAAAAAAAATGTAGATTTGCAAATCGGGACCTCAGGGCTATAGAGTCAGCTATATAGAGGCTATCTAGGCAGCTCAAGAACCAGCAGAGTTCAGCTCTGGGGGCATTTGAGGTCTGGCCTATTCCTCTGACTCTCATCCCTGTAGTTGTCTGCCTGACAGAAGAGGGGACTTGTAATAATTCTCTTCCAAACCTTCCCAACACAACTAAAACCTTGACACATTGAGATGGAAAGAAAAGAACCTGCACCAAATCTTTAGAGAAAAAACATGAAACAAATTTAGTGTCATTCTCTATATAGCATCTCCCTTTATTCCCCTTTTGACAGCCCCAGGACGTGCTGGGATTTTAAGCACTCAGCATACTTAAATGTAGATTGGAGGATGGGAGGGCATATGAAGCACAACAGCAAGGAGAGGAAGGTTGACAAGAAAAGCAAGAAGGATGCAGGTGTTCTGAGTACACAAGGTTTATGGATGACTTATTCAGTAATATACCATCAATTACACTGATGCTGTCTCAGCTGCATTAACTCCTGGTGGACAGAAGGCAGCTGGGGAGATGGATTCGCTTTTCTGTCAGTCATGATCAAGACTAGTGTTCCCCGCTCATTCAAGCAGGTACACGTGCGCTCTGTTCTGCAGAGGAGTTACTGACAGCTTCACAAATTTCTGCAGGAGTCCGATGGCCATCTGCTGCTTTCCTATCTGACTTTTTTTGGCAGGTCAGTGTTGGGAAGCTAGCACCACCGGTTTAGCCTCAGTGCCATAATACTACTGCTTGTCTGGTACAAACTCTTCATGCTCAGTGAGCATAACTGCAGACCACTCCCTAACTCAGAGGAAGATGGGGGCTCAGGTCTTTCAAACGTTTTAAACAGCGACCTAGAATCCACTGCACTGCGAGATGAGCAGCCTTCCTGCTGTCTACAAAGTGCTTTAAGACCCCTGGAGGGAAGGATTCCCATGGGGCACAGTGTTTACCACAAGCACAGCACCACACACAATATGAATCATCATTCACCCATGTCACAGCCCCTACAATAAGTTCCTAAGTGCATGGTACAAGAAGCAAAAAATGATGCCTGTCTGTTTTTTCTTCAGCCCTCCGAGCTGGTCTGTGTCACCACTTGTTTGCTGTTTGTGAAGGGAGTTTTTGTGCTTGTGGATTTCTGTTCCTGCCTCTGGATCTACAATAATCCCGTAACTGTGATGCCAAGCAGCGCCTGAAGACAATTTTATCACAGTCTGTATAATGTGTAAATACCATTAAGTTAGACGGATTTTCTCATTAATTCTCCATCCAAGTGACAAGCCAGGAATTAACACAATTGATTTTCAAGTCCCTGCTCATTATCAATCATCCAAGAACTTAGTCACATCTCATCTATTCCACCTGGGTTCCAGCATTTATTTGTAGACTTCAACATACATTACTCTAATAAAAAACAATGGCTATAACAACCTCTGTACTCAAAACCCAGACAAGAATAAACCATGTATGTTCCTAACTCCTTTGGTGGGAAGTTTCCCACGATGTACCACTATCCTACAGCGAACAAGCAGTGGGCAAGTTAAGGAACAGACTGTTGTACACTGCCTGTTCCGCTAATATTTTCCTATTGCAAACAAAATAAATGCACACCTCTGCATCGCTCTCTAAAATCTTAAAGAAAACAACAATTCATAGGTGTTTGTTTCCTGGAGGTGCTCCATTTGAGATTAATAGAAGCCGTACAGTGTTTGCAAGGGACCTCCACAATTCAACCCAAATTCTCCCCATTACTGCCCCTGAAATGCTTCTAACTTTGCCACTTGTCTCCACTGACTGCAGTGCTGCCCTTCGGTCCCTCAGCAAGGCAAAAGACATACATTTTCTGACTCAACAGGTTAAGAGAAGAAAGTGAAACCTGGGGAAAAAAGTGTGAGGCCAAAATGAAAAAGCAGTAAATACAGCATAAAACTCTTTTCAGCTCTAGAACAGGTTCTGTAAGGCTGCAAATGAAGAGGAATCATAAGCAGTGGTGCTGAAGGGAATAATCTCAGTGTCTCACAGTTCTGTTTCTGTCGTTCCCACCATGTCTGTCCCGCTGTCAGACCAAACAAGTAGAAGGGAACATTCCCATGGCACACTGGAATTCTGCACTCTTGAGCTTTCCTGATCTCCTTCATTACCATCTCTTGGACTAGGAGTGGAAGTCTGGCTCATACAGAATTTTCTGCAGAAATCTACAGGTAAGGCAGATACTTAAATAGCAGTCTGGCAAATGCAAGCCCTCTGTTATGAAACAGATACGCTTTCAGTCCACACAGTCCTCACTGGGCCTCTATATAAAATGGAGACTCTTTTGGATCACATCTTATACACTCCTTCCTTTACCTGTATCCTCAAACTCTCAAGTAGTCTCTTGCTTGTTCCATATCATACCACTCCACTGGATTATATACTGTGTAAATCTACCCATTCATCTATCTGTAGCTCACCCAAGAAACAGGAAACCCAGAGACCCACACACTTTTTCTGTAAACAGAAACAAGTAGATTGCTGTAGACAATAAATATCTCTGAATCCCCCTTACTGAGGGCATCTGTTCTCCTGGCATATGCAGTCAGAAGGGGATTCATAGACCAAAATCATCTCTCTCATCCATTGCAGAACGAGATGTTCACTGTGGCTATTACAGGTTGGTAATGACGAGTGCTGAATGCTTTTGTTGTGCTAAACTGTGGAGGCAAACCTCTTATTGACCCAATAATCATTTTAAACCTTGCAAGGCAAGTGCTTATTCAGTTGCTTGCTAGTATCAATATAATGAAGCAGCTGCCTTTTATCTGCATCTGCAACTCTGTCTTCAGTTTTGTTCTTGTGGACAGTTCTCAGTCCTGTCATGCAGTGGTGAGTTCCACAAATCAATCAAACATGAAATAGCAGGGAGGAAAGAGGAAAGTCTCCTCCTAGGCATCTGAAGGGCACAGTTAGTCCCACAGGCTCTCTGCCTCACCTTGGAGGGCCTGTAAGTAAGTGTAGTCTTTTAAAGCCATCAGCTCTCTTTGGCTCTCCTGGATCCAGAAAGTACTCAAGCCAGGCTCAGAGAAGGAATTATCACTAGATAATAATAATCTTTATGGAAGGTATTTAAGGGTAATCCTGATCTTTTTTATTAGGTTACTTTTGAAACTTCCAGTGCAGGGAGATGGTACAGGTTTGGAATACTAAGCAATAAGAGGTTAGAAGGGGTATTTCAATCTGGTGGCTGTTTCTCCAGATAATTGGATTCCTAATCCCTGAAAGGTTATGATCTCAGTTTACTCTGCTGGGACAGAAGGTGCCCAATTAGTCTTTTACCACATGATCCCGTGCAGACCTTGGCATTGCCTGCAAGAGACAGATAACAATTTGCAAATCATCACAGCAGGGAAAAAATAAAGATGTTGCAGATACACGGAAGCCAAGCTCTGATAGATCAGCTTTTGTCTTGTGTTTCTCACTGGAACAGAGAGTAGGATACGCCTTTCTCCCAGCTGCTGTAAAACAACAGCTCACAACATCCACAAACACAAAGGATGATAAAGTCCATTCTCTAAAGGGTGCTGCCTAGTTAGCTTGTATGCAGGAGCCTGCTCCTGTCTAAACAGAGCCGGATAAATACGTCTCCAGCCCAGATCTGGCAGCCCACCGTGAAGTGCTCAGAAGATAAGTTGTCTAGGTAGTACTGCTGCTGTGTTGTCAGCTTTTTTCAAGGTTATGGCACTGAAAGGCAATAGCATTAGCAGAAAAGCATGGGGGATGGGGAAGTATTCTACTCTTTATAGAGAACTCATATTAAATCACAAAATAATCTCTCAAGGACTGTGAAGTGTTTGGCCACAGCACAGAGGAGTTTGTAAACACAGTGGAACCAAGCTAGCTGTTGTAAAATCTCTTCACAAATGCAGGACAAAACACGGAGAGCATGTCAAACATCCTATCCCCGGCGCAGCAGGAAATTAACAGGAAACATCGGTGGGCTTAAATCTAGTCCTAAACCAAAAAAAATTAGTGGCCAAAATATAGCAATGGTGTGTAAGGATCACTTCACAGAAGCTCATGAAGTTCATAGTCCAGATTATATCTGGTGTCTTCTTAGTAGTATTACTGCCATCAACAACCACTGAATGTTTCATGCAAGGACTCTACCAATGAATAAGGAGCAGGAATGTGTCTCTGGAAAAGAAAGCATCCTCAAGGAACGTCTCATTTCTGAATAAGACACTAGACAAAGACTGGTGCCAAAAGAGGAATAAAGATCACAGACAATCAGGCAAAATGATATCACTTTCCAGGTACCTAAAGTGTGTGCAGCAGCACAAGGAGCATTGCAAAAAGAAAATTCAACCCTTGTGGTTCCTGGAGGTAAATCAAACTCACTGGTTTGTTAATATGGGCAAAGTTTACTGTACACAGATGATTTTGCAAAGGCTGCACACCTTTTGAGCAGCCAGGGGTCTCGTCTGAATCCTCTCACACATCAGCACTGCCTCATGGATGACATTTTGCTGGGTTTTTTCCAATTCACTGCAGACCACAAAGGTGCAGACTACATTAGGTAAAAAGAATTTCTAATAAGTGTGCTAACAGTCTGCATGAGAAAAATATGGAGACTTCTTAAGGTTATACTGAAAACAAACAAAAAAATCTGTGAGAAACCAAGACTTTCTCATTTACCAATGGCTGAGCTCACTTCCCCCTGCAGCCTGGTAAATACACCCATTCGTGTGTAACTAGTTTTATGGCAGATTTCAGATTGGAACAGAATTTTATAGCCCAGCGTTGAACCCTAGCAAGCACAGAGTCCCAACTGGTGAGGCAATAAATCAGCTGCAGCATCAGGACAAAGCACAGGCACTAATATTAGGTGATGCAGTGAGCTAACAGGGCATCAGGGACAGGGGCTGAGCACAGTGGACTGCTGCTAGCCAGCTCCCTCCTGATCAGAAGGACTCCTGACACATCCCAGCAAGTGCTAGACAGCTCTGGCAGGTCTAGGAATATCAAAGCCCTGCCAGAACCCCTCAGCCCTATTTCCAGTCTTGGTTCCCCTTATACAGCAATTCCAGCTCACTTCAGTCCTGCCTTGCAACCACATACACATGCTATTCTGCCCACCCAGGATGTGAACAGTGAGCACTGATTGAAATTATATGCATGGGCTAGGTGACAAGCCAGGGGACTCTCTTTACTGCCACTCAGTTGGCAGTGACTGGAGCAATTTATAGCAAATCGAAGTGTAAGGACTTGATAATGAAACTATTTCATTTCCATCTCTGATTCAGCTGCCACCTGTAAAACTGCAGCCAGGAACGGGCTCTGGAAATGCATTGTAAGACCATCAGACTTCCACCAGGTACTGCCTTCACCTTTATGCCTTTACTTCTGTGCCCACGCACATCAGCTTTGTTATTGTAAATGACTCCTTCTCTAGCTGTTCCTTGAACTGATCAAGGACTCCAGACTGATTTATTACCACAAGGACACAGAATAATGCAGGTGTCTGCATCTTTTACAGACAGGTATCACGCAAAGAGTTCAGAGCTCCCAGCACTCAAATGTCCTTTCCTGGCCAAGTGGACTGTCACCCCAGTAAAGGGGAAGCAGTGCCTGCTGGAACACCATAGTCTCTTTGGACAGCTGTTTCACACCAAGGACAAAAAATGGGGCACAGACTGTGTTTGGCCACTGACATTTTACAAATGCCTGTGCTAGTATTGTGAACAGCCCTCCTCTCACAGGAGCCGGTTTCTGACATTCACACCTGGATTGGCACCATTCGATGGTAGCCCTTTCCATCAATGTCAGCCCCATCCCCAAGGTGCTTTATGCTACTATTTCAGCCAAACTGTTCAAAGCTACACAAGTTCCAAATGCACCATTTCTATATGCACCACCATAGCCTTACAATTTGGGACAATTTTACTGTTAAAGCTCTTGTTTGGCAGATGAAAATTGAATAATCTGTTTCCACTATTCCTATCGCAGGACAGACATTTCTACTGCACTACCTCCCTGGGACTCAAGCTATTCCCTGTCCCTTCCCCATACACAGACACGGCCTCACAGAATTTCAATTTTTCCCCCAAAACTGTTAGCAGGAGAGTGGTGACCAGGATGGTCAGGTTTTGAGTGTAAGAGGAAGAATCTACATCAAATTCTGTTTTCCCTGGAAAGTACAAAGCCTTGCTGAAGTAAATGCTGAAAACATTTCTTCCCTTTAACTTTTCCTCCATAAGATGCTTTTTACACAAGTTGGAATGCAACACACATTCTCTCCCCCACCAAAAAAAAGCATACAGAGCCTCTAGAAAACAATCCTTTTTTTTTTCTCCTGTGGGTTAGCTTGCTAGAGAGATTGATATTCTCCTTTTTATGTCTCAATTCTCCAGAGACATTCAGAGCCCCTGAATTACTTAGATGTATTTCTTCACCATCTGGAGATGAGTTAACTCTCAATGGGAATGCGCATCATTTTTATATAAGTACACGCATTCAACCCTTCCTGGCTCATGGAAAGCAGAAACACCTTGGTGCTGCTGCCTTCAGCCCAGTACTCTTCTGTCGATAGGTGTATCTCATATGTGTTATCCACTCATCAGAGGCTGCAGAAAGGGACAGAGAAATTCAGGACTTGGCTGCTTCTGGCCATGAACATTGTTCAAAACTGGGGACTCCTATACACACCATAGACTGGGAACAGACCAATTTCCTGCTTAGTGGTTTCCCAGGACACAGTTCTGCAGAAGACAAGGAGTAGGCCACTAGACAAATGCATAGGACTTGTAATCTCAGAAGGCACATGCCAAGTTCACACACTGGGGCAAGTCACCTCCCTTCTCCAAATCCCAGGCTCTTCAGTCATAAGAGTCACACCATCATCTTTGTGAAAATGCTGAATATCTCTGGATGAAGCAGGACTACATAAAAATGCTAAAATTCCCTACATGTAAGAGATATTTTTTTTCTCTAGAACACTTGAATTTCTGTGTATCCACATTTTACACAGGGTTATTGACAGAACCACCACAATACCTGGAATAGTTTAGGTTCAGCTTCCCTAGCTTATCCTTTCTCTTGCATTTAAACAAGTTAAAATCCTGGGATCCAATGACCTTGAAAATTAGGTAGTTTGGGATATAGATTTTAGAATTCAGGCTATCACTGCTGAAAGGAGGACAGAGGCAGGGAAGCTCTGTGTGCCCCGCTGACCTGCTGTTGCTCATGGAACAGCATGTGGTTCCTGCCTTGTGAACTAGTGGGGGAAGAAAAAAAGAAAAATCTTTTGGCACAAAGAAAGACAGGATTTCAGCTTCTGAATTTCATTAATACATAACTGTCCCCTCCAACTCCCTTCTCGATCTTTCCCCTTAATCCTCCTCTCCCCATCCATGTGTAAATGTTGTTCCACTTTTTCCTGGAAACCTCAACTGCAAAGGTTTGAAGAAGCAGGGATGCTGCAGGGAATTCATGCAGAAAGGAACTTTATAGAAAGCCTACAGTACATCACTGGGGAGGAAGCTTTGTGTTTCTGGGTGGCTAATTAACTTCTACTTAAGAACTAATTTAAGAAGAAGAAAGAAGAGATGAAGAATGGTATGGCACAGCACCAAGTGCACTTTTAAGGCTTTATCGAGCTCTAGAACACACCAAAAAAAGCACATGAATCTCTAGCATGTTATTCCCAACCTCTCCTTTATTTATATCGACCGGAGCTAAGGTTTATACAGAAGTAGAGCTATCCCCCATACGTTAAAATATGACTCAACTGTGGCATACAGTGACGTTATGCAATACAGAAAGTAATTTATAACCTATCTGAAGTCATTTCATCAACCCTTGGGACAATGGCTAACAAGACTGGGAAGATGGTTTATTTGACCCTCTTTCCATTAGGTCAAAGTCTGAGAAACTCCTTATTTCCCACAGTGTGATGATGTTTCGCAGCCTTATTTGCAAACACTGCATGAGATGTAAATTGCCTGAATTTGCCCCTTATATGGAACAGGCATTCCATTTATTCCCATACAACTAGTAAGTCAGCTGATTCAGGGAGCAGGCCTTGGTTTTTGGCTTACTGGGACATCTTGTCTCTATTCTTTGTGCTAAATCAGTGACAAGGCACCTTTTCCCACTCAAAGAAAACCACTGCCCAAAAGAACTTTTCATTCTACCTTAAAAGAAGAGAATGAAAGATGACTCTAGCCTCTATTAAAATTGCTGGGCTATTCAGCATTTCCCAGTTAAACTGGCCACCGATCTAGCACTAGAACAAAGAGCAGATGCCAGGTTCTCCCACCTCAATTAGCACCGAAAATCACTGCCACACCAGCAGAGTTTCTGCCCAGTACTAATCTAGCCTAGGACAAGACATCTGAAAGGTGCCGACCAAGAGTCAGACGGCAGCATGGAGCCCCTAACCCCTTCTCCTGTTGCTGAGCTCTCATCACTTTCAAGCTCTTAGACCAGCATGCCAGATCCTGTGATTTAGCAAGGTTCTCACTGCTTTCCTTGCTCCCTGACAAACTGCCGATGTGACACATCTCTCAGCCGGCACGTTCATCTTGATTCACTATTGACAGTCATCTCATTAATGAGCAGATTCTCCTCGTTGTTTTCATGAGAAAGCAGCACAATGGTGCCATACATTTTTAATTCTTCAAACCACTCTGGCCTTGGCAGCCTGATGAGAAGTCAGCAGAGGACAGTCGGGGGTTATAGTTTTGTTTGGATTTGTTGTGTTTTTAAAAAAACATTTGGGACTTCATGTGCAGAGGTTGTGAACTCCAGTGTGTGAACTTCTCTCAAGACAGTGCACACATGAAGTCTGGAACGGATGCCCAAGCATAGGTTTCCTTCCACAGGAATAGATAGACTTGGTCGGTAACCCACTGTGCCGGCAGATCAGTGAGACTTGAATGTTGAAGCAAGTCGCACCCTCCAGCTGACCCTAAAGGAATGCTGAACTATGTGCTTCAAGTATTTCTCATTCAAGACAAATCCACGTGGCAACTGAAACACCTGGATTAGAAAATAGGCTTTCCTGTGATCTAACTATATGGGAAGGCAGCTATATAAAAAGGATAAGCACTTACAGTATTAAGAGCTACTATCAGAAGAAGGTTTTAAAGGAAAACTTGACAAACATGTTCATTTTGGGTCTTACTGTGAGATACACAGAAGAGCAAAAACCTTATTTCAGACATGGGCACTATTCTATCCAGTGCTGGGCCTGTTTCCTTTAGACATACAGCTGCAATAAGCCAGCCATGCTGAGTTTCATTAAAACTTACTGCTTTTTGAGCATTCTGGGAGCTATAGATTTTAACTTGGCAAGATATTTAGCTCATCTTAAAATAAAAAATAGCTTAAAAAAGCCAGAGCAGTTTCATTCCCTAAATATGTAACTCAGCAGGCACAAAACTCCAAGCATAAAGCAACCAAAGATGATTTAAATAAAAATAAACTACCAGTGACCTAAAAGACAATATGTAAGAGGAAAGGTCTAGTTATTACAGTACCTGATTGGAAAGGAGAACTCTTATGTACTCTCCTCCAAGGAGCATGACCTTGATTAAGCAGCAGTGACTCAGTCTATTCACCCAAGAAATGGGGAGAATACAGTCCAAGCTCCTAAAAACACTATAAAAGCATTAAGATTTTCCAATAGTGATTCAAGATGTGAGTGTTATAAACAATTGATTGAACAAAAGTAGATCTCAGAGAGTGTGCAGACACTGCATTTTTTTCCCCACATGAGTGTACTACCCAGGATGCACAGCTTGTACACACTCTTTTGAAAGACCAGCCCTCAGCATCGAACTAGAATAAGCTTATTAAGCCATCAGCAAAGGTTTTAAAAATGTAAGACAAAGCTGGCTGGCTTTCTTCAAATGCCTGTTTCTGCCATTGCCTGGGCCAGAAGCATCTGTCCAGACATAATCTGCCCATTAGAAACTCATCTGCAGTCATTTACCTTCCTTTTTTTACCAGAGGAGACCCAATGAGGTACAACCAGACAAATACTAAAAAGTCTTGCAAACACAGCTAAGATGAATTCCTGTAGAGACAAACAATGAGGTAGGTTTAAGTACGTATTTGGAAAGTCTCCTTTCTCCATCGTCCTGAAGATTTTTGATCCACTGGCTGCAGAGGGGAAAACACTCCAAAAATCTCCTAGCTGTCATGGCTGTAAAAAAAATCCTCCCAAATAAGAAGGATGTGCTGACCAATGCAGTGACCTGAACCTGCGCAACCCTGAAACCATAAATGCAGGAGGGACACCCCTCCTTCCTCCTCCAATAACATACAGTCTGCTGCATAAAACATTTTGCCACTCCATAAAAAGTGAACCTAGGATTCTGGATCAACTTTGTAGAACAGCAGAGAAGCAGCAATACCAGAATCTGGTTCACCACTTCTCCCATGGGGAATCGCTTTTTTTAGACTGTGAAACAAGGTCAAAGGTATCAGGACAATCCTAGCGCTCTTCTTGTCTGCCTGGCAGAGATCTCCCAGCCCAGGTACCACAGGGTGCTGCAGCAGTGAGGGAAGAGCAATGCTGCCATCTGCGGACAATCACAATTACAGCCTCCACCTAGACAGGCACTGGAAAAAAAGGTGTTCAATGTTGCATGAATTTCAAATCTCTGAACATTTTCTATTAGAGGTCCAGTTTCTTTAAAATGAGTTTAAGCTGACTACTAAAAGACTCTGCGTGCTACCAAGACAAAGCATTAGAGTGTGTTTTAAGAGCAAGTGCAGAACAATCACAGTAGTAACAAAACACCCAACATACTGTCTTGCTAAAGGATACTCAGCGGAGTGGTTTCTGCAGACTCAGAAAAACAGCTTTATCAAACTTCTTTGGGAGGATCCTTGAGTACAGTTCATGTGTATCTAGATGCCACGCTATTCTGCATTTTATCCTTTAAAATGATCTCCAAATGCTATGACCTTGGGGCCCACTCTGCCCCTCAGAAAGGTTGAAAAATATTTCCCAGGCCTGTCTAAGAATCAGAGAAGGTCCTGCAAACCCAAACAGGAAATCACTTCAAAGCAGACAATAATAGTACGATAGTGTTGCAGCTAAAAGCATTAGCTCCACGATGGTTTATAGTCACTAAACTTTACTGCAGGAACTTCTTTCATTCTCTCCTACTCAGATGGATTTTAAACTAGAAGCAAAAACTGAAATCATGTTTCACAAATCCCTCACATATCAAGTCTTTTTTGTATGTTTTCAGCTATGTGCATCACAGACAACAGAGGTGGAACGGCCAAGAGGTCTCTCGAGATTGTTCAAACCACTTTAACCATATATGAAAAAAAAGTGTGCCAGAAAGCATGTAAGACAAATAAGACTTCTTAGTTTCCTTAAGCTAATCGTACATGCATTTGTATAGTAGACTGCACCAGTGGTCAAGACAGGAAAATTTCAAACCATGCTTTAGGCTCAGGCTGTCACAGTCCTATGCAGCAAATAAAATCATTACAAGTCAGGAGCAGAGACCACGGCACTGGAAGAATAGCAGACCACACAGGTGAGGACAAAAAAGTCCATCTTTAATCAAAAGATTAAAAGCTGAAATCTCCTTATAAATGCCGAACAGTAGATGGCACAGAGAGCTGCATCAAGGAAAATTCTGCTCGTTGATGAAAATAGTGAAACTGCTCTGAAGCCTGCCATTAGTATGAGATGATCACCGCTCCTGAACTTTTTACCCGATGATATGGAAGGACAGGACTATGCGATTCATAAAAAAAAAGGTATGATCTTTCATGCACTTATACTAGAAACATGGCAGACAAAGACTCTCCTCCTTCCAGGAGGATGCTTTAATACATGTGCAAAAATGCAATTGGAGTGATATAAAATAATCAAACACAGCATAATTAACACAGTAATATTCAGACACTTTATTGGGTAAGAAGAAAGGCCAGGAGGTGCTTTAGGACACATTAACAGATGGGCTACAGATCTGTCCATCTACCAGTGTAGACTCATCACATTGCAACACAGCTCATCAAGAGACCTGAAAGAAGTTTAAGAAGTTTACAGTTGGGGAAAGTAGCATGGAACAGGGAGG
>NW_009593044.1:0-5072 GCF_000690535.1 Cariama cristata | reverse complement strand
GGGAAAGAGACCCAGCATCATCATCACAAAACAAACCAATAAAGGAACTCTCTTACCACTCAATGTCTATGTGGAGATTATTTTGGTCTACTTACATCGGTTAAATCATCTGTTACATTAGTTCATACCTAAAACGTTTTCTAGTACTAACATGCTTTTTGGAAAGCACACAGAGATAAAGCACTTTTTACTTTCAAAGCTTTCTATGACAATGATGTTGGCTCAGCATCCCTGTGAGGTAGGCAAAAATTAGCTGTTTTCTGAGACACAGAGAAGTTAAATGACTTCCTTAAAGCCATGGTGAAGAATGTTATTTATTATTAATATCCTTAAGAACCTGGAATGATACTGTTTTTCACAGACAGGGAATTGGAGGCAACCAGCATCTGCCCGTAAGGAATTACCAAATTTTCATCTCATTCTTACTATTAAAATGCCTTGAACTCCCCCACCTTGAAAAATGTTCCACAAACACATACATGCACTAGTGAGCTCTTCCTTCATCTCTGTAACAAAAATCACTGGTCCTTCCCAGCAGTAAGCAGACATCCTACACAGGGGGCTTTTCCCTGCTAGTAAAGGATAGCCTAGATACAACTAGAGTTACATACACTACTCCACCAATGGTCACATCCTAGGTCTTTCCACCGTTACAATTACAGTTACCAAAGATACAAGCCAAGTATTATTACTTTAAGGAATTTAGCTTGAGTACTCTAATTTATGTAAAAGGAGTCGAAAAAAGATAACTATCCGTTCTTTTAAACTGAGCTATACAAAAACAAGCTATGATGAAATAAAGCACAGAGCTGCTACAAAGGGCAGCAACAAAGCCATGCTGGGATTAACCTAATAAACCCACATATCCCCAATTGCAAGGTTAACAGATTCACCAGCTCAGTCCACATCCCTAGAAAAACTTTTGATTTGCAGAAAAGTGAAGTGGGTCTCGGAGCCAGGCTCTTCTTTATTCTGTAGGTTTACAAAGAAGGAACAGCAGATACTGTGTTGTGTATGTCTGTATTAAAAATAGATTCCAAAACCTTCTGGGTATCTCCCTCCATCCAACTGAGCTGAACTTTTGCATTTTCTTCTCGTGTTTCTAATCTAAACAAGTACTTTGCTGTCCAAAGCAGCACACAATTGCTGAAGTCCATCTCCTCTTTTCTTGTGCCTAGTCAGATTACAGACATCATTTGCCCAATTTTAATAGAAGATGAAACTGTGACTTATAAAATATGCCTGCAAAGAATCATTCCCGTTCGACTCAGCTCAGCTGTAAAGCAGAAGACCAACAGCTGGGTAACACTGGATAACATGAAGCCAAAAGAACAGTCACTTACATAGCTATACCACATAACCTCATACCATCAAATCAGCTTTACTGTCAGTACAATCCACTAATGTAACGCCCACCACTTCCAGATGAACACCACAAGGCCGTAACTTACCTATGACAGATGCGGGGTAACAGCATGCTAGTTTATTGTGAGTTTATTGCTCGTGTTTAAAAGCCCTTCATATAGTGGTTAGCACACTCCCACTTGGTTCAAAAGCAAGGTTGTGCTCTAAGCACCAGCAGCTCTAGTTCAACACCTGTATCAATTCCTCTGAAGCTTTCCACAATTCCTGTAAACAAACTTTTCACCAAAACCCTGCATATAGGAAATGAATACTTTTTCTTCAATACAGAAGAGAATTCAGTTGCCACTGAGCAACATGGTATGGATCAAATTCATCTTTGCACTGAAGTCACACTTTTTCCCAGTTGTGTTTGGCATGTTTTTCATGCTGCCACATAATTGCTGAAACAATCAGTTCTCCAAATGGCCACATGAATATCAAGTGGCAAGATCTGCAGGAGGAAACAAAACAACACCATAAGGTGTACGGGGGGCAAAGAGATGGGAAACTTCACTTCAGAGCTAGCTTAACACTTAAATGTATTCAGTCACACAAACTCTGGAGTCTATCAGGAAAGATCTTGTTAACAAAAATGGTTTCTTCCTGTTTCCAGTCCTAATTCTTACGCAGAGCCAATGCAATAATCCTGATTTCCTTTTTTCTAACCCTGTATCCTTCTCCTTTGCTCAAATGGGCTTCTTATTATAAGACATTTGACTATAATACTCTGGGCCTCTAAAGAAAGAAAGAGCAACGTTTGAAAAAAAAATTTTTTTTAAACTAAGAATTTGTTCTTCCACTCATGTATCCATTAATTCATATCCAGCCAGAGAAATCTGGCACTCTGTCCATTGGCTCCCCCTTAACTCCAAGATTATAATTTCAGAGAGTATATTCTAAGTAAATGCAAAAATGCAAACCACTCGTTTTTCTATGCATTGAGGGGTCTCCAGTTGCATGATTTGCATTTGCAGCTTCAGCTTCTGTAGCAGAATACACATTTACTGGTTTTGGCTTAAAGTTTGTGCAGTAGGCTATTTGTGCTCCATTTTAGCACCATCATCCCACAGAGATACATAACTTCAAAATTTCTAGACTACAAGGACCAAGCAGAAGCAACAATTAATGAATTAGTATCTAGTGCATTTCAGGAGGCTTGGAAGTATAAGCTCAAAATTTGGCTACGAAAAAAACCACCCAACAAAAATTAAAACATACAACAGGTGAAGATGAACTATGCCTACAAGGGAGTGAAGAAATAGCACCTACATTGTTGTGATGCTAAACATTTGGCAGTGTTTTCTGTTTACCACACAGGAGCCACTGGACCATGGTAAGAAAAGGAGTCATAAGAGCAATCACTGGGCTTGTGAAGGGAACAGAGAGCTTGTATTTGAGGCTCAATCTTACTTCCATTGAGCCGACAGTGAAAGAATTCAGTGGTAGGAGGAGGAGGTTCTCTATACGTTTCCTTGTCCTCATGTTGCCTTGCTCCCGTGAAGCAAAGCTGCACAGTTCACCTCTTCCGAAGAGCTGACAAATCACTTTAAAAAAGTCTGTTGTACAAGCTAACCAAGATCAGAAATTATAAAATTCACAGACAATCAAGAGCTCAAGACGGTCTCTCCATTCTTCCCACTGTCCGTAATGGGTCATCTACCCACATCATCCACTGTTAATCAGCATTAATCCTGAATTGTGAGGCCTGACTCTACAGCTCTTGTTACAGTTTGGGCAGAGCACCGGCTGGTGCTAGCATAATACCAAAAACATAGAAAAGCCCCAAAAGGAGATTGAGTTTGGCTGTCCGCTGAGGGATTTTGTTGAAGCTCTGACTCCGAAACTGCCTTTCCAGTGAAAATGCCATCGGGATGGTGAGTAGTGGCAATGCCATGCTGATGGTATAGCGTGTGGCCAGCACACAGAAAATCAGGTAGGGCAAGAAGAGCAGCACGGTGTAGAGAATATAGGAGAAGGCAGGGCCGATGAGGATAGCCAAGGTGACAATACCTGCCTGTCGGTCAGACTCCATGTCTCGTGTGTTGTTGCTGTGCAGGATGGCCTCAGTACTGAGAGCTAGTGGGATAGCGTAGAGCAGTGGCGAGACAGACAGATAACCAACCTGCACAGCATGGGCAAACATGACAGCCAGGGGCCCAAAGGTGATCAGGATCACCACGTCTCCAAGTGCAACATATTTAAATCCAATTCCTGTGGCAAGACACAAGAATAAAATGAAGCATCGTCAAACAATGCAAATGACAGAAGAGAATGGATAATGTAACAGATCAGCCCTTCCCACAGAAATGCCGTAAAATGACCAACGCACATGTAGCTATGGCCAAGAAGCATATTATCTCTTTTTTCCAAAGATAATAAAGGCAACGCAGCTTCTGAATTTCTCCAGTCAAACAATGTAACAGAAACTAAGGGCCAGGTTCTAATAACCATCTTCACATCTAGAAGTACCTATTTCTGCAGAAATCTATAGAAATAAGATACTCTCTAGTGTGATTGTGCATACTAGAACCTGATCCTGAAGAAATACATTAAATGCTCAGAACAAAACGCAAAAGTGACAAGATTCTTTCAAGGAAACTAACATAACTGTTTGAAAGTTTGACAGTTTGAAACTGAGTTTGTTTTTCTTTTCCTAATAATTATGTTTGCATCTACCCAACACAAGAAGACACTAAAAATATCTTTTTCTTACTAAGAAAAAACACAAACTGTTCTACATTCACAATGAAGCTCCATCTAGAGAACAACAACAAAACATTCAAAAACAAAGTAACAGATTATACCAGTGGAAAAGAAAACATGCAGTGAGCTATACTGCTGAGGGATACAAGATACACATCACGAAAGTTTCAGCAACAGTTCTGATGAGCATCTAAAGCCATATATGTAAATAACAATGTCTCAACACCACTTTCCAACTGAAGAACTTAGTGTGCCCCTTCCTACATCTTCCCACAACAGTCAATGGCAAAGAATACAAGTTTTTGTGTCAGTACTCCAGGAAATACCACCAAACACTTTTATGGCAGTTAACTAGATAGATCACTTGCGTCTTTTAGAAACCCTTGACAAGTCAGCTAATTCTGTCACATTTATGTTCAGATTCATAGCAAACAGGACACAGTGCTTACCTCCAGTATAAAGGAAGGAGCTGGAAAGTCCTCCAAAGTAAATCAGTGCCAGGTGCTCCAGCTTGAGCGTTGAGACAGCGTAGAGCCCTGCAGCACAGATACAGCCCACTGTATAAAGGAAGACTCCAAACCGGACTACATCCTGAGGCTCCAAAATCTGGTCCACCAAAGTCCTGTCATCACTCTTCTTGTGATCGATGCCTTTGGAGAAGTCGTAGTAGGTATTCACCAAGTTGCCGGCTCCGTGCACAGCCAGGACGGTCACGGCGCTTCCCACCAACAGCCTTGGGTCTAGTGCTCCCTCGGCTCGGTACGCCAGAGCGCTGCCGAGGGCCACGGGGGTGAGGGAGGCACTGAAACTCCAAGGTCTGAGCGCCAGCACATAGGCGGCACACTTCTGCCTCCAGGTGCCAGGGGGGACCCTCTCAGCGCCCGCCAGCGCGGAGGCGGAGTCGTTCCTCTCGCTCCCCCGGGGGCCCTCAGCGCTAATACTGATCTTCTGCACCGGGTCTCCCG
>NW_009593043.1:30145-47001 GCF_000690535.1 Cariama cristata | reverse complement strand
GTATTGAAAAGACGTGTCGGTGTGGTGCTTAGGGATGTGGTTTAGTGGTGGGCTTGGCAGTGCTAGGTTAACGGTCAGACTCGATGATCTTAAAGATCTTTTCCAACCTAAATGATTCTGTGATTCTGTGATTCTATAATCCTGTTCCCCTCTCTGGCTGATCAGGATGAAAACTCATTAGTGGAAAATATATATGTATATCCCTATGGTAGCTGGTCCTAGACATCCAGTCTGTCCTGTAGCTGGCTCCTGGAACCCCAGGTTTTCCCACTTACCAGCACCTGGGCAAGCAAAGCCCAAAGACCTGCAGCCTCACTCCAGCTCTTGGCACTCAGACCTACACACACACACCCCCTCCCCCAGCACACACAGGCACACTACATATCGCTCCAGTAACTGGCCTCCGACAATCTGTGTAACCAGTAGCTGGCCCTTGGATCCCCTTGTCTTCCAGCTGTATCATCTACAGACAGACACACGCAACATGTCCCTCTGCCAGCTTGTCCACACCTAGTAGCTGGCCTTTCCAGGAGCTGTATTGCAGACCCTCTGGTCTCTTCAGTGTCCTGTCCAGACTTATGAGCACTCCAGTACTTGGCCTGACATACACATCCACAAAATAGGCACATTCTTCACTTTCTCCAATTACCAGCACCAGAGACAAATGGGACCCTATGTCTCATGGTGTCCTCTCCAGTGGCTGGCACATAGGCCTCCATACACACTCGTGCGTACAGAATAGAGAGCCTCTTACCCAGGAAAATAGTCAGGACAGGCTTTACTAAGAAGAGGGGAATGGTGACCAGGAATAGGACATGGCCAGACAAGTGTACTGACCAACAACCAGTTTACATGTGATGACCGCTTTTGTAATCTTTTCTATTTGTTTTCCTGCACCAGGTACCAAAGATCCCAAACCACCTTGATCCCTCCTTTTCCCAGACCTTGGTTTCTCCACATCCCAAAAATGCTCTTCCCAGCATCCCATGATGGGTCCCATACCCCTCTAATCAGTCTGCAAGCTGACCAGGAAGAATATCTGCCATTGACTCATCTGGAGGATCTCACATCTGGACAACAGGGCTTATTGTCCCCCTGCCCTGGAGCAGCTGGGTCGGGGTGCACCGTTGGTTCTGCTCAGGTTTTGGGGGTTCTCCACACATCATTGCTCCTCTGTGGCCTGCCTATCTGTGTCTCTGTGTCTCTCTTTGTGCACCTGCTTTTCCTATCTGCCCTTTCCCATCCGAACACAAATCTCTTTGACCAAAGTTTAAACTCAACCATATTTTTCTGAGGACCAGAGATCTCAAAATGCCATGTCCTGAAACATTTTGTAAAAATGAGCTCTTGGACGGCAGAAGGAGACCCTGTTAGTTCTGCACTCAGGAGAAGGATGGAGCATGAGTCCAGCCTTTGATAGCTACAAGAAAATCCACACCAGGGATCAAACTTAAGATATAAACCTATGGGTTATATACCTATAAATACAATGAATTTGAGCAACAGAGGCTCCTTGACAGACTGGAACATTTCGCGATGTATGTATGAAGTTAGGAGCTCTGGAGCCAATATTGCTTCTGTCTTTTTTCTTGCAACTAGAAATAAGAAACATGAACATCGATAATGTGATAAATAACACATTGACTGAGATCGTCATTGCTTGGGAAGCCTGTGATTACAGCAAGAAAAGTACAAAAGCTGTAACTGTAAATGGGATAAAATAAATTTGTGTCTGTGTGTAATAATATTAAGGTAAACCTAGCTAGATCTAATAAAAATACTGAACACTGAAAAGAGAATTGGTAACTTAGTCTGATAACATGTGGCTTGTGGGCTTCAATGTCACATGATAATAGACCAAATACTATGTCTCTTACTTTATTTGAATCCACATAAAGCAAGTATTGCTTTTAAAACTTAAATTCTGAAATAGTCTAATAGTTCAGAGTTTCCCTTCCAGTTTGTGTAAAACTATTCCTATGTGTATTTCTGTATTCATTGATGAGTATTAAAATTCATTGTTTTAATTTATGTATGTGCTGGTTTTGGCTGGGGTAGAGTTCATTTTCTTCATAGTAGCTGGTACACGGGGCTGTGTTTTGGATTTGTGCTGGAAACAGCATCGACAAGACCGGGATGTTTTAGTCACTGCCGAGCAGGGCTTACCCAGAGCCAAGGCCTTCTCTGCCTCTCAGCCCACCCCACCAGCGAGGAGGCTGGGGGGGCACACAAGGAGTTGGGAGGGGACACAGCTGGGACAGCTGACCCCAATGACCCCAGGGATATCCCACACTGTATGACATCATGCTTAGCATACACAGCTGGGGGAAGAAGGAGGAAGAGAAGGACTTTGGGAGTGATGGCGTTTGTCTTCCCAAGTCATTGTTATGCGTGATGGAGCCCTGCTTTCCTGGGGACGGCTGAACACCGACCTGCCCATGGGCAGCGGGGAATGAATGCCTTGTTTTCTTTACTTGTGTATGTGGCTTTTGCTTTACCTATTAAACTGCTTTTATCTCAACCCACGAGTTACCTCACTTTTACTCTTAAAATTCTCTCCCCCATCCTGCAGTGGGGGGAGTGAGCGAGCGGCTGGGTGGGGTTGAGCTGCCGGCTGGGGTTAAACCACGACAATGTGCCATCTGCGCATTTTCTTATTTGTTTCATTCACTCTGTTTGGAAAGATTGAAGGGAATAATACAGAATGGTGACATACTGGGTTCTTGTTATGTTATGATTTTGCCCGAAGAAGCAAGCTTTGCCACAGCAAGCAGGATTACAGTAACAGAGGCATGTAGAATTCAATTCAGGAAGGGTGTGTACAGGTATGCTTTTATGAATTTGATTTCAATGGGACAAGTTCATGTGCAGGATTATATTGGATTCAAAGCAGTACTTGCATATCCTCATATTTCAGTGTTACAAAACCTGCACAGATCATTTCCTACCACACAACTCTGATAAAACCAGCTAAATATGGTTGGAATGTGACAGATGAGAAAAGTTGTTTTTAAAAGCTGCTTGCTATAGGTTAAGTGGGAGAACAGCAGTTTTTCATTTATTCCTCTGTAGATTTGCAGTGGAGAATTCCAGGGAAGGATACAGATTTAGCAACAAACAGATGAAGTGGTTGGGATGTCTTGGTCTAATGATAATTTGCATAAATTTTTTTTTAAATGGAAGAGTTTATTCTAGATCCTTATCCAAACATTTATTTTTTTAAGTAGTTTCCACAGAAATTGGTTGTTGCATATGCCCAGATTCTTATAGAGCTGGCATAATGGGCCTGCTCTTAATTTATAAAAATAAATCACAACTTAGATGTTACTTTACAGTTCCATATAAGCAACTGATAGCCAGCTGGAGAATGTTAACAATATGGTAGTTGTTTGGTTTTTTTTTTCATACAGTGGCAATGAAATTTGTCTTCAAGGTTGACCAAACCCCCAAGACAACATAACAGCATCAAGCCTGGTTAGCACAAGCCGATACTTTGGGTTCTTATTGTTTCCAGTGTAGAAAATGGTTTTTGGTGAACTGTACATCACAGATCTCTTCAAATTACATACACACAGAGATGCTGTATAGTTGGATATCTTTCCAATGTAAGGTTATTCCCTGCTGTTAATTTCCTGAAGCTTTATGAGCATCTTCCCCAAAACTGGCAGCAGGCACCAGCTAGAGCTGCTGGAAGACAAGAATTTCCATTTTTATTAACATCTTAGAGGCTTCAGTATTTGTTCTGCCCTGCTGTTTTTGGAAGAAAAAGCACACTGGAATAAAAATTGCACTGGAACAAAATTTTCTCTTTGGAGAAATGTGAAAGACCAGCCCTACCATTGCAATACGTATCGAGGGACAGACAGCACAACTGTGCCATTGAGGGAGTTTCAGACCCCTGCTTTGTCTCCTTTGGCCACCTGGATGACTGCTATAGCCTCTGGGCTACAAAATGAGCCTGTTGTCCTCATTAATAGACTTTAGATTATTTATGTACTAGCAAAACCAATGCCAACCAAAACAAATAGCCTTTTTTGAAGTAGTAACTTCTAAAGCTTCTGAAATACTTCCATAACCACAATAATTAGTAGTTGCTCGCAACAGAACCACAGAATCCACGAACCGTACATTTGTGCATGTAAAATAAGACAAATTTTACCCAATACACTAAAAGCTAGTTAAAAAAAATAAACAACTTTTTTGCACCAGGATGAACTTTTCAGAAACAGATAAAGGATAGGAACATCCATTATTGACAGAAGATTTTGGACTAAGTAATAGTTCTGTTTCTGAGTGGACAGGGATGATTTTGCAGGGAAGCACATCTTTGAAATGTACCTCTGGAAAACTGATATTTGTTATTCTATTAGATACTAAAACACACTGACCTGATACAGATACTGGTTTTATAGCTCATTACAATCTTGTCACCCACATCTTCATCTCTCTCTGTCACATACATAGCAAAGTAACCCTCCTCTCCAAAAAATTTAACTACTCTTTTTCAGCTCAATTCAAGTAAATTACCAGTTCAAATGGAATAATTTAAGACCTTTTAAAGCCTATATTTAGCTTTAAGTTTCATGCTTTGACAGACCCAATGAATTTTTTTTCAGTATCTTGTTTCTCTTTTCCAGCTGTGCCTGCTGGACTAATAAGGTACCATATTTCCCTATTACACTTGCTTCTGTTTCTCCTCAGAGTATTAGTTGCAACATTCCTACTATTAAGTTGTATTCTTCAAGTTTCATTTCAATTTCTGATTGTTATCAATGAAGGTGAAATCTAGTGTTCGAAGCAGATTATGCTGTAGTATCCTCCCGAAAGGGCCTTGCAAAGCTTTTCCATTGCTGTTAGTAGTTGCTGTCACATTTAAGATACCAGAAAATGCCACGTCACTGTCTTCTATGTAATTCTTGTGTACTTGGCTAACTAAAATGGTCAAAAAAATCAAAGTAAAGCCATCTGCCATTCTGTTGCTGCTCCAAAGATGCTGTTCTCAGCATCTCCTCCTCTCGCTGCATGTGACGTGCTATTGCTTGGAAGGCACCCAGTCAACACCCTGTTTTGACACTTACAAAGGGGCATCTGTAAGCCAGACTGGAAACAGTAGGTCTGTGGATTTTAGAGAGGTGAGAAAGGATACACCAGAAAGGACTGATGTAAGGAATGCAAACCATGCAGTTTTGTTTATTTTGACCTATAATTTAGGGGCAGGGGGGAAGCAGTAGAACTAAAAGTCAGTAAATTTAGAACTGGTAAAAGGGAAGGATATTTCAGCCAACGTCCAATTCAGCTACCTTTTATCTGTATCTATTTTACACAGCCAAAAATAGTAAAAAACAGTAACAGAATACTACATTCTTATCATGTTAGAAAGTATAACTGAATATACCCCAGAAGTAGCTCTCTTGAGTATAAGTGTATCAGACTTAAAAAGCCACTTTGAAGCTTACTGAAGCTTACTAAGCCAGTTATTAGTAGAATCATTCAATTTTTAAAATACTAATGAGTATATATTTAAAAATATATATTGCACAGTTTATAGTTATTACAATGGGAGGACTCTAAATCTAATATAACCTTTAAAGTCACTTGTTTCTGGACAGAAAATGTTCAGAGTAATGAACAGTCAGAATAATAATCAGACGAGATAATGATCATTTGCATGCACTGATGTGCTTGTAAGTGGGAATACTGTGTGTGAGGAAACAGAGGATTAGGCCCCATTCACTTTAAAAATATTTTAAAAGATTAAAGATTATTATTTTAAACAATGGTCCAAAAAATCACTCTTCAGGTAATTGAGATAAAAAAAGCAGGCTGACATAGACTTTAAGAGGTCATCCAGTCCATTCTCCTGCCCTAGGCAGGGTTACATATAAGCAAACTTCAGTCTCATAACTCACCTGGCAAATGTTTGTCTAAGTTGCTCATTAAATCTGCAGTGAAAGACTCCACAGTTTCCTGAAGCAAGCTAATCCAGCACTTCACTATCTTGCCATTAAAAAGCTTTTTTTTGCTAATGCCCACCCTAATTCTGTTGAGGCAATTCAAACACATCATGTCTTGTCCTGTTCATAGTGGCTATTATCATGGCTCTCCACATTCTTCCCTCCCTTAGACTAAACAAACCCAACTCTTTCAATCTTTTCTCACAAGTCATGTTCTCTGGACCTCTAATAATTCTTGTTGTTCACCTCTGGATTCTTGCCAATTGGTACAGACATTTCTGGAACTGCTATCTGCCCTTAGCTGGTCACAGTATCCCAGACGAGGCTTTGTTCATATGGCGAAGAAGTATTACTTCCCATACCTTATATAGCACACCCCCATTTATACAGCCTGTACGAGGATTCCTTTTTCACAGCAGGGTAAATCGGTTGACTCGCATTCAAATTCCCTTTTGTAGATCTGCCGCCTACTCAGTTGTTCCACACTTTGTATTTGTCCCCTATCAAGGTGCAGCACTTATTTTTCCTCATATTTTTCTCCACATTGAGGCATTTCTTTGAACTCTTAAATTAAAAAAAAAGAGCAATTTCTGAGTTCAAAAGATGAGATGCTCCAATCCAAAAGAGGAATTGTACATAGGATTATAATGATGGAAAGACAGGGGAAAAGATGTTGCCATATAAAATTAGATGCAGTTTTGCTACTCCACAGTTATCATTAACATAGTCTCTAATCTCTTATTATAAACGGTGACAGTAAGATGACTGCTGGTACAAATTACTTCATTCTGGTAACATTTGAATTTTGACTTAATAAAAGGAATCAATAACATCTTACTTCTCATTCGTAAATAAAAAGAAAAAGGTATGTGACTGTTAAACAACTGAATGAATAGAAGGACTTCAGAGAAAAGTGAATGGAAAAGTGTGTGGAATTTCCAGTCTTGTCTAAAAAACTCAGGAAAAGAACTGCATTTTCTTCACTTCTGTTAAGTTTTTAGAGTAAAATTTTTCATTCTCTTCAAATGAAAGAATCAGAAAAAATCTATCTACAAATAAATACTTCACTCACGAGTCATCTTCTTTCCTAGGAACATGAATTGTTCCATGATTAGCAGAACACCTGAAGCCTGGTTCCCTGGAGCTCCAGGTTTTGTGGTTGAGCCCTCCTTTGAATAACAAATTCTGGCCAAAACTTGTTTTATGGCTACAACACTAACATTGCCTTGCTGCTCTGTTGCTGCTATGGCTTCTGACATTTGAGCTTCTGCTCCAAATTTTCTCTCAGTAAAGACTGCTTTAGATCTTCATCTTCTGTCCCAACCACCAATTTATGAAATTTGCGGTTTAGTGTCTCTGAAAACTGAAGTTATCTGTCAGATCTAGCTGAAACTGGAAAATAATTTCAAGATTATGAATAGAGGGGACAATAACTGACATCAAAACTAGTTGTTAACATCAATCTTGTTTCCATAGGAAATCAAGCTAGAAAGCCTGCTGCTACCTATGCACTATGACATGTCTTCCTGCAAAATACAAGCTGCTTTGTTCAGGTTTTCTAGAAATAAAAGGGACCGAGAAGGTCTTACTATGAAAGAAACTTTTTGAGGACCTGGGTGTGAGATGAAACCAAGGGAAAATTTCCATTGGCCAGAGAGAATTTGAGTAAAACTCGTATGAACACTGAGACAAGGGGTAAAATGAAAACTGAAATTTCATGCTTAATTGCAGCTGGCATCAGCGAAATCCCCTCTACTAATTCAGTCTGCAGCAACAGCAAAGACATTATAATGACATTATCATTTAAATACCAGTGATGACAATGCAGAAGAACAGACATGTTATAATTTGAGCTGGCCAAAGCTTCTCGGTCTTCCATTTTAAATAATTTACACATTTCTGTTACTTTCCCTTCTTCATTTAGGCCTATTTAGAACTCTCAGGTGTCAAAAGCAAACTGTGGAAAAACTGTGGGAAACAGTATAAAAATTTATGAGATCTTAGCCTAGATGTTTTCTATGGTCATGTGTCTGAAAAGTGAAGCAATAGCCTGCGTGTCAATTTTCAATTCTGATGTATTTCCTTATTCAAGAAATAAACAAAATCCAGTCCTTCTCTCCTTCCTTCCAAGCCAAAGAACCGCAAGGGTCATAATTACATATATTTCCATTGAATCGTTTGTTTCTGAGGAAAAGGATTTTTCAAAAGAGAGAGGAAATAAACTAGCAAAAGCACGTCTGATCTGTTTTGAACCTGATCATGAAATTGACAATTTTTCCTACCTTCTTGTTTGTCCAAGGTCCTCTCTGTCTTTCCTTCAGAAATTCCTTGCATTGTTTCAACAGCAGTTCCTAGTTCATTAATTCAGGCTTAGACATCCAGCTCTTTTAAAACGGGGTTCCCTCAAACATTTTCTGGTCATGCAAGTAAACTTCTTCTCAGATAGTATTTTTTTTTCTCTCAAAAGCAAATCCACTAGTATTATATTTCTCTATCAGAGAACTAATATATGAATTACAAATTCTTCCTTCTCCCTCTGCTGCCCCACAACAGCCCATTGATTTCATGCACACTTTCCCAGAAAATCCAGCAGCTTCGCATTCTCCCTGCCCCCAAATCCATCAGGTTTCCCATTCCCACAGTCTACTCCGGCCCCTCTGAACACACCACGCTTCTTATTCCCAAGGACTCAATAAACAGCCCAGGAGAGAGGTGTCTTCTCTGGCAGCTCTTCCATCTGACAGCACCAACACGACAGTGGCAGCAGACGGGCTGCCTTGCACGCCTCTGCTAACAGCACGACGTGTCAAACCAGTCTTCCTGTGGGGCTCTAATTTTTGGCTGGTTGGCAGGCTAGGAAGTGGGAGAATCCGACCTCCCTCGCTTCTGTACATTAGGCAGGAAACAAAAGCCTTCCCCTCCCTCACTGATTTCAGAGAGAGACAGGCTTAAGACCTTCACATTGTGCAGACGACGTAGACTATCCTCCTTTACTGAGCTGGAGAAGGTAAATGCTTCCCGCTGCTACATCACCTGCCTTCCCGTGCCATGCCAGAAAGGTCATTCCTGCGGTATAGACCTGTCTCTCTTGCTTCCAAACCACAGAAAAAGGACAGATTGCTGTTCCCTTGCCTCAGCGATGAGCAAGGTGTATGCGTGTGTGTGTCTGTGTGTGTGTGGTAAAGGTCCTCAAACCTTTTGGAGATACTCTGTTTGAAAATAATAGTAATTTCTATCATGATACCTCGACTGCAAGTAATTAGCAAATTTCCAAGTATTCTATTTCTTTAAGTTGTTTGCTTGTTAGATATATTAGGTTCAGCCCTCTAAACATTTATGGATGTTTTTATGTTGCCAGTATTATATGGAAATTAATTCAGGCAAGTTCACGCAAGTCAAAGAGAACAGGTGTTGGGAAATTTGACTGCAAAAATCAAAGTTATTATAATGAAAAAGAAGCTCTTTCATTTATCCACATGGCAGAAACAAAACGAAGATCATAATTTGTAATGTTACTTTCGGGAACAACTCCCAAAAGCTGTCCTTCAATACTCTTTTTTAAAGTAATTAAATTACTTATTAGCTGATCATTCAAATATGGCATATGGAACTCCATAATAAACCCAGAGTGCTGTATTTGGTTAATAAACATACTTAATTAACATTTTAATCAGTAACACTACTTACAACACGAATAACGATTTTACTTAGAGTAATATCCTAAAATAAAAAAATAAATATCCTAAAATAAAACTACCTGATTTCTCACAATAGCTGATCTATTACAAATATCAATTTGCTCTCTTCTTTCTCTGCTTTGAAAACACACTCCAGTTCTGGTAAACTGACACACCATAAAATAGTTACAAGCTAATCCTTGCAGACTGAAAACTCCCAGGATTTCTTGTTCCCCTCCCCCTTGGCAAGAATTAAAGACTTCCCCTTTCACACGGCAAGTCTCCTTTTCCGACATATTCGCTGTCAAAGCTGTGTTTCACTAGGCCTTTTACCTTACAAATCTAAATCCTTTCAGTTCTTTTTTTTTTTTTTTGACTGAAATCCATACGTACAGGCAATAGGTGTCGTAAGAATACACATACTCTTCCTCCTCCTGAACTCCTCTTTCAAAGCATGCATTTCTCCAATGTCCAGAGGTAGTTGGCTCCTTTCCTTGCATCCAGTACCATGCAAAAGAGAACTAACAGCCTTATGTTTATAAGTTCATACCTACCTTGGACATGTGTAAGAAAAATGCCATGATTCCTGTCAGATCGCTCATCCACGACACCTCCTCCTCCATGGACCATTTACCTCTCTTGCTTCCTTGCTGCTGTGCCAAGGGAGAAAAAACAGCAAAGAGGTGAGTTGCGGAGGCAGCACACATGTGGAAAAATGTGGGGTGGAGGGTGTTCTGTTTCGATGGAGGAAGTCCAGGAAAACCAGCGTTATCCCTAGTTTTACATTACTTCACAGCTGCTAGAAACCCCCTTGGTTCCTCAGTTGACACCTCCTTGCATCAGTGAGGCTTAAAACTGTAACAGTCCACCTTCCACATGAAATCTATCAGCAAACATTAGTTTTTCTGCATGAACATAGCTCAACAGTTTACTTGTAATAGTTCCCATCCTTTTCCCTTGGAAAAACACGCTCGTGTGTTACCACTCCCACTGCACATTCATTAATTCTCCAACTGCGACCTTTAAGAATTTGATTATGCACAGACCTATATAGCTGCATTATATGTGGATTCAAAACTACCCTGTAAAATTGATCACAGTGTTTGTACAGGGCTTGCAAAATCTTCTGTCAAATTAGTCGTATCCTGACTTTTATGGTGTGAAATGTGCAGTAATTATTTGTTCCATTACCCATCTCTGTTATCTTTGATGAGATGAAGCTGGATGGAAGCTGAAAGCTTGCACCTTCTGCAGCTAACCTAAAGAGAGAAAGAAGAGTCCTTCCAAAGCAGCTTTGTGAGTGGGAGTCAGTAGAGATGTTAAAAGGGATGTTAAAGGTGACACCTCAGGTAGGAGATGTTACCCTGGCCCGTTCTAAATACCAGTCCCAATGTGGAACCGGCCTTGCCTTGAGGCTTTCTTCCAGGCTGGTAGTCACCTCTTCCGTAATACTTTTGAAGAGAGTTGACTTGGTGTTGAGACTACGCTTCTTGCAGAATGGATCGTCATGTCCAAGCTAACAGTGGATTTTGCTGTAAGAAATTACCTTGTGTCTCACCTTCTGCATTAAGACCCTCACAGCCAGCAACCTCCGTCTGGCTGCTCTGCCACACCAGAGCTGCTCTGTGGATGTGTCCTGCTACGTGCAAAACATGCTCTACGAACTGTGTGTGACTTCACTGACCGTGAGGTAAAGATGTTGGCAGGGAAAATCTTCAGTTGCTCTTTTTAAAGTGCTATGGCTGTGCCAGAGCAGGAGCCTTACAATGGACCACACGGTTTAATCTGTCTTTGAAATGTTTGCTTTTAGCCCAGTTGTTTCCTATTAGAAAACACTTTCCTTTCTTCTTGTCATTCATCAGCACTTTTGTTTGAACACAGTGTTTAATAGTACACTATGACCATCAACTTTAGACATCCGCTTTTCTTCCGTTAAAAAAATAAATCCTTCTGTGTTGAAGTAAATGGTATGATGTCTGAATCTTGAGGATACATTTTTAAAAGGAGCATTTTGTTTTATGTATTTCTATGTGCCAAAAATGCATCCACCCTGATTTACAACGTATATATTTATACATTTGTGTAAGTAAAGAGACTCAAACACTAACTTACAGACCTCTACAGTGAGTGTTTAATAGTAAGTATACTCGCTAGCACACATTTGGCTTGGGCCAGCTATCCCTGGTGTGGTTCAGGGAAGGTCATAGCCCAAAAATCTGCATCCAATAGACACTTCGATGGCAGCAGCTCTGTTTCAGGGAGGAAGAAAGTTTAGGCACATGGACACAGAGCCAGGCTGTGGCACTTGGCCGTAGCACTTGGCCATGGCACTTGGTCTGTGGGCCAAGTCTGGGACACCAGTTTGGGGCTGTTCTGTTTAGCAGTACAGATCAAATCTACATCCTATGCAATATGTTTTTGTATTTCTCCTGTGACAAATAACGTATTGAAATATGTGACTTTGATTAAAGGACTGATTTAAAACATGTAAGTCATTCATACTTTCCTGCTCTGTTCTTATGGCAAATTGTACATTAGAAAGGAGCAAGAAATTATGAAAATATCATTTTTCCATTTTTGGGTTAACAGCTCACAAGGGAAATCCTTACTACCATTAAAAACTGAAAACAGAAAAGGGTTTTTTTTAATACTAATATTAAAAACAAAAAATGGTCAAATAAAAGTAAGCTAGTTATTCAATTATTATTTTTTCCAACCAAAAAAAATCCCTTAATAACAGGCTGTTTTATGCAAATTGTATTTCAGAACAGATCCCTCTGCTAGTTATTGACAATGTTTTCCCTATTACTTTTTTTACTCCAGTTATTCCTATATTGAATGGAATGCAAGACTATGCAGTTAATGTTCAATTGGCTATGTTCAATTTTTCCTCTGCTCAATTACAGAGATTTTTTTTTGCAAGAGGCTTTAGCAATGTCATCAATCCACTGCATTTTGGGAGAATGTGGGCTGAGTTCTGCACTGATTTACACACTACAGAACACGGAGTCCATTGGTAACGGTCAGGTTACACAAGATTGCATGGAGCAGAATTTAGAACTAGTATATTCTTATTGCATGTTATCTGTCAGTCTGCTCAACGTCCAGAGAAACAGACTTTTTTGCTCTAGAAAAGTTTTACCTTCAGATTTTTTATAATGAACTTTCTTTCTTGTATACAATATAGGAATGTTAGAAAATCAATGGTAGTATTATGTGATATTTTTGGTGTAGCTTTGTTTGTTTGTTGAAAAAACACTTCAGACAAAACCTTTTGAATATAAGGTATGACCGTATGCACAGCATTTTCTGCATGAAAGAACTTTGGAGAAAGAATACACCTGAGTCAAATTGCTTGGGTGGCAGGAAAGTCCGTTGGAAATATGGTAATGACAACTTGTGAATCTAAGCTTTCTGGTTTTCTCCAGCATTGTCACTTCATCTAAAACCACATTGTCTATCCCTGCAAGGTTTGGTTCACTTAAAGTCCTGATGTCGCTGTAAAAGCAGAGCTGATGTATACTGCATGTAACTAAAGACTGTTATTAGCAAATCAATATGATGGCTGAGATGAGAATAATTTAGACTTAACTTAAACTATCCAGCATCTAAGATTTTGAACCACTGCTGACTTTGAAATAAAAGAGTCAGTCCTGGAAATAAGTCAGGCTGTGGTCAGAATTTCTGTTTCTGGTTTTGACAGGAAACAAATCTGGCACCATTCCTGAAGATGCAGAATGCAGCTTTATCATCAGTAGAAAGAAGGTATTCAAGGGACAATGAACTACCCATAAACACATCAAGAATGCATTAAGGACTAAGACAGCTTTTGGTGTTCTTGTACTCATACCTACTCGTCTATGTTTTTATGGCTTTGCTTGAAGGTTTCCCATGATACCTAGTTATGCTTTAAGATGTATGATGAGTTTAAGTAAAGGAGCTTTACCTTTGGGCTTCTTCTGGAAAATCAACTGGAAAAGAATAAAATCCTAGGATGTCAGGTAAAATTCTCTAGGAGAACTGAAATTTTGAACTCCTCCAAGGGTGGTTTGTGCATCATCAAAACCTGTATCAGCCTAAATCAGCGCATCAATGTATACTTATATGTGTTATATCTGGGCACCTCTTGTTAGCACCAGAACCAAGAAAAATCTTTCAGATTTTCAGCCCCTACTGCATACTGAGGAATATATATGTTTTCTAGATTGAATTGTTGCCTATTACTCAGTTTAACTAACATCCCAGGTAAAAATGCTTTGTTAAGTGATTTATCAGTTAGCCAGGATATTCATTACCTAAAAATCAAACTAAAACAAAAAAACACTATTAGGACAGTGTCAGTAATTCAGGACTTTTTACCTGATGACATAAGTTTGAACTTCAGTAGGCATCCTTTTGGGATAACAATGTTTGGATATCCTTCATATTCTGCTTCTGATTTAGTTTTGCAGGCTTCCGCTTTTTTTAAAGAAAGGTAGAGCAACCCTGGGCCTGTTCTTAACCCTCTCCTAGATCTCTTTTCCCTCACGGACACACACATTGAAGTATAGGAGTTTTCAGATCAGTTATTATATCTGCATTCACTGTGGCTTTCTCCTCGGTCTGTCTCAGGGCTTCATACGTAAATCAAAGAGTCATCTTCGTGTACAATGACTGGTGCCTTCTGCTGACTGGTCCATAGGGGAACCGAGCACCGACTCTTTCACCATTCCCTCTCTCCTTTTCCAATAAAAATGCATAGAGGTATAAAGCAAATAGTGTGTACACTCCTAAGATTTCCCACTTTGACTTTTATATGGGCTGCTTATTTTGTGGGATCTCCTCACTCACTACAGATCTGCATGAAAATCAAGAAGCATTTAGCAAGGTGAAAGCAAACTGGTTGGATTCTGCTGTCTGTCCTCCAGTCCTGCTTCACGCTTGTGGCACAAGTCTTCCATTTACTGCTTTGTTGGGATTATGCTTTCTCAACCATATATGTCAAGCATCAATATCATATACTAGATCCCTAAAGGTGCTTGATCAGATAATGTATATCCACTTCATGTATATCCACTTCATGTCTTGCTCTCCACGCTGTATATATCTCCACTGATTCAGGTCTCAAGAGCGAGCCAAGAGTCCTACAGAAATATAGGCCTTACTCCAACTGTTGTCAAATTAGTAAGGACTTATGTGGATGAGGATCAGGCCACTTCTGCAAAGTGGTGCATAGATTAAGAAGATTATAATCTAAAGATATAATTCAGAAAAGATTTAAAACTGTGCTTCATTTTACATGTGTAGGCAGTCTCAAAGACATCAATGGGATTATTCATGTACATAAAGTTAAATGCACCCATACATTTCTGTGAAGCTATGACCCGAGGGTCCAGTCTTGCATTTATCTTCAATATGGATTTTAGTAGTAGATGCAATTTCATTGATGACTTAGATATGCTCATACATAGTAGTATCACATATTCATGGCTGCACGTGTCTGGTTGATCAGGTCCTCAGATAATATGTGGAGTGGCAGAAAAGAGAGATTCTTTTTTTTTCCCCAGTCTGCTCACTTTTAGTATTGTATCCCTGACCAACTTTAAATACTTGTCTTTCCTTACATTTTAACTCTGAAAAGAGAGAAAATATTCCTTAATACTAAGTTAATCCATTTCTTCAGTCTTCATCAGGACTCCTGATTCCACCACCCATGATTCTTTAGTTTACAATTAGATTATTAGTGATAAATTGGTCTCCCCCTTACCCATGTTTGTACTAGATCATATTCGATTATTTTATTATGGCTGGTTTAGTGTTCCCTTTCCTGAAGGAATTTCCTTTCCCTTTACCTTGGCAAATATGATCTACCCTCATGTAACTGCTTTATTTTTGAATTGCACTGATGTATATTCAAGCATCTTCAATTAAATATAACTGGGCTAAAAAGAGGGCTGACCTCATATTTTTACAGCTGTATCACAATTTCTTCTCCCCAAGGATTTCAAATTGTATTTGTTACCATTCATCACTTCTTATTAAAGACACAGCAGAAAAATGTTTTTTATACTTATTGTGGGTCTCCTGAAGTTTACACACAACTGCCTAAAAATTCTAAAATTTCCACTATGTTTATTAACTCTATCTATCTTCAAAGAACTAACTAACTGGATTCTGATCACCCTCCTTTGAAGGACTGTTATCTGAAAAGTTTCTGTCTTCAACACTCTAATTCTGTAAACCTGGAAGATAATTTTTCCTAATGAGTTTCTTCATTAATACTGATTCTCCACTCTGCTATTGAGTCTTAACACAGTATAGCTCTACAGACTTCAGTAAAATCACACTGATATGGAAACATCATAAAAGTAGGGGAAGAGATCATATCAATTTAAATCATATGGTTTTGAACCATGATTCCAGTTTTCCTTCATAAATTTCACAAAAAAAGACATATATTAACTAACCGCAGTAGAATTATATTGGTCCAATACCTGGATAAGATCAGAATCAATCCTTACATAATATGGTCAGATAGATGAAAACTGGAAAAAGTGCAATCACTCAAATGTACAAATATCTGCCAGTCACTCTATATTACTCTGAAAAAGAGGTAGCAGCTGTAGCCTGAATTTAACCAGTTAATAGACGCCTATATGTATTTGGGCATATAATGTCCACTATGCTTTAGTACAATGACATATTCTCTTCTGAGTTAGCCAAGTTTCATTTTGGTAACATTACTCACCACTTTTAGCTAATCCTGCCACCCACCAGTCACATTCTGGGTTTACTCTAGCAAGGAGGTCGCTGACTATTCTCTCCTGCGAAAGCTGTGCTTGCACTACGTATGCTGTATTGCAATAACTTGGGGTTGTTGCACTATAAGGTTGATTTAAGGTGTTCTAAAATCAGCCCATAGGCTTGCATTTTCGTGATACCTCCTATCTACATGCATGTGGATGAAGACTGACCTACCCAGCAGTGGTTGCTTGAGGCACAGACTCCAGTATAAAACAAAACTCTCCGGATGGTCTACTACCTTCCTTGCTGCTTGTTTTGGCTCCTCTGGGGCTCAGTCAAGGTCCCCTGTCATGCCCAGTCTGTTTCAGCTCTTCAGCATTCATTTCAGCTACTACATAGTTCATGTGTCATTCAGAAAAAAACAGGATAAAAAGGTTGCTAAAGCACAAGTTTGGGTGACAAATGTGTAGAAGAAACAGGCTGGAAACAACACTTACAGCAA
>NW_009593043.1:14686-30122 GCF_000690535.1 Cariama cristata | reverse complement strand
ACAGACCACTGAGGGGGTAATGGGATGGTGCAAGGAGATATGCTACGTTCACTGGTTCTGGGCCATAATCAAAAACCTTAGGATGAACAAGCCATGTGGAGAAGTGATCTACACCCATCCTGGACTCTCTGTAGATGCATTGCTGTAGGTTTTGCCTTTAGACTTGAGGCATTTAAACAGGTGGACCCTGACCACCTGTACTGCAGGGCAGCAAGACCCCCTCTCCCTGTGCAGTCAGTGGGCAGGAATGGTCACAGCACCTGGCAGGTTGACCACAATGCCTACATATCTTCACTAGCCATACCCCAACACGGGGTTGTTCATGGCCTCCTCCCACACAGGCCAGCCCTGCAGCCCCCTGGTACAGACACCCTGCCCGATGCAGGACCCGATGCCCACCTTATACACATTTCAGGGTGGTTTTGCTTCGATGAGCTCTAGCCTCATCCCATGGGCTGAGTTTGTAGCTGACATGCATTAGATGTGGTCCTGGACTTCTCCTTCCAAGCTAATTTCATCCAAAGGGAATGCACTTCATGTGCTCAGAGAAAACCCTGTGATAAAAACCACAGCTTGGTATTAAATTTACTGAGACCAAGCATCTCTGGTACTACTGACCATAATCTAAGAGAGGGAAAAGGCAGGTGCACTTAGAAATCAGAGAATACCTGTCTTCCTAGTGAATGTTTCAGGAGCCCAAATTATTACTAGTTGTGAAGAGTAGTATTCATTTCTGATTAAAAAAAAAGGAAAAAAATAAAAACAAGAAAAAGGTGAGAGAGAGAGAAATGGAGCAAACTGATCAGTGACAAACCCCCCCAACCCTTTATAAATGCACAATTAAATCTATTTGGCAGTTCAAATCACACAGTTCAGCAAATCTCAATCTACACAACCTAGGAAATTAAGACTAATGGTACACAGCTGCAATTTTGCTCTTCCCAAACAGTCTTCTAAAATGCCCAAATGCATGTACTCTCCCTCAGTCTTGGTACTGCCCAGAGAGTTGGGCATATGACCACAAAGAAGGGACCTAGTATGGAGCATCTTCACTGTGCTAAAGCAAAACTGGTGTTGAAAGAAATGCAGTGAGCTGCATTTGCTGTACATGCTGAGCACATGCTCAAATAAGAGCTCCTTACCTACTCCCTTTTAGCACCCTTTCATGCAGGTTTCCATCTTTACTTGCTCACAGCTGACAATATCCCTGGTAAAACAACGCCAGGCATCACTACTGAAATGGACACCAACATAGCATCAAAATGCAGTAAGCTGAACCTCACTTTTCATTCAGTAGCAGTGAAGCGTTGCTAGACATGACCCCAAACAACTTTCCCTCACAATCCAAGCACTGTCCAGGTTTTTCAGGTAATGCTTCCCTTCGCCATCAGCCCATTTACACTTAGCTCAGTGAATGCAACAGGGTTACATGTAAACAGTTTTTATTAGGAAATGATAGCTTCTAGGTTGGAAGAACAGACTTATAGTTTATGGATATGATACTACACTCCTCTGTTTTCAGCAACCCTAATTTGAATTACTCCAGCTGTTAAGTCCTTAAATTAGTATGAAAGGAAGGAGGGAAGGAGTGACTTTATTTACTTAGGAGAAAAAACTTCTTAGGAGAAAGAAACAGTGTGGAAGAGACACTAGGATTTAGGAGAAGACACCACAATTTAGGAAAAGATATCTTAACACTTGGTTCTACTGTAGTGTTTTTGTAGTTCGCATCATTTACCTTCAACAAGTCACCTAGACCTTCAGGGTCACCACAGCCTATCTTCTGCCTGTTTGTTATGCCTGCTGCTGACCAGAAAATATAATTTCCATCCCTAACAATCAGTCCATTGTTCAAAATTTGTGCCAGAATCTCAGTGAAATTTTAATCTGGCAAAACAAAATCTCTGAAAACTGTCAAGTAAGAAACAGTCCGGTGTTTCACTTGGTTAATGCCAAATGCTTGTTTCTGAAAATAGTCAGTAGAATCATATTAAGAACTGCATTAATCTCACATAACTTCAGACATATAGGTATGGCGTTTAGGGCACACTGACTGCCAAGACTGGTTCTGCAGTTGATGGAGATGGATACCTAAAGAGGCAGCTCATCCCATTTTCCTGGGATGAATGAATACATTGCTGGGAGTGCTGCTTCTTTAACCACAAGGCCTGCTTAAATATCTAGTATTGATTGGATACCTGTAAGAGACCAATGTGAAATAACATCCAATCTACACCAAGAGAACTTAAAAACCTTATTAAATGAAACAACTAGAAAACGAACCCCCCAAATTTTGACGTTATGTAAAGGAACAGGAAAATTAAGGGGGTTTGTCTAGACTTGAAATGCCATGAACGTGCTTATTTTTTTGAAAAATAAATGCTGCATCTTATTCAGTTAGGCTGCCAGAAAAATGTTTTTCAACATTTTTTGGCCAGTTCTGGTTATAGCCATGCGTGCTGGCTTAACGGAGGTCTCTGGTCTTACCATGCTCAGTGTTTGAAGAGTGCCTGGTGGCAGGAGGGATATTGTTCAGCCGGGTTTGTAGGGCACTCTGGTCAGGCAGACAACGATAACTAATTTACAAGCTGTGGACCTGCAAATTGTATAAGTTCCATGAGAGCAAGGTTTACAACATGCAGAAGCTTGCAAGCACTGCAGAAACCACTTCCTATGCTCTATATGGACTTTACCACATGATTTTTTTTTTTATTGTTAAATGTTACATACTGGGCTTCTTAAGCTCTTAAGGACACATATTATTATAGCCATATTATTTTCATCTTCTCTTACTCTCCAAGTGTCTAATAATATTTAGTGTTCCACAGTGGGATGCAAATTTTACTTTTTAATTTGCCAATAAATTTCAGAAAATGTCTTCCATTTGTCAGAGAAAATTCCTATAGCTATAAAATACTACTGAAGTTTTATGTCATTGCTTCTTTAAGCAATTTTCAGATGCTGTAATGAGCCAGGGAGGTAGATGCCTAGAAATTTCAGAAAAAAAGCTCACATTTTGCAAACTTTTCTGACTCACTGTCTTATTAGACTGCAGCTGAGGTTTAATGTGGTCTGCTACTCTCTGTGATGTCAGCTGTTACCACTGTTTTAAATAAGCATTTCATAAAACTATCTAGCAGCAATGTCCCACGAATCATTAACAATGTTGTTTGCAACATGACTTGAATCTCCCTCATGTTTTGCTGTAGTAAATTTTGGCTTTAATACAAGCCACAACTACATCCTTAAGTGGAAATTCATTACCCTTAAGCTGAGTGGAGATACCTGCAAACAGAGCTTAGCTTTTGCACTTATTGTTAACTATTAACATTTAATAGGTTCCGACAAGGTGTTCAGCCAAGTGCAAGACAGAACTGAAGACAACCCTTTGACTTATAGTGATTAAAAAAAAAAATGGTAGTAGTAGCATATCAATTCAGACAGCTAGGGACAGAACCTGGAGTTACAAGTACCTGTGGACTTTATTCAGATACTGATTCTGTAGGTGACAGGATCCTGCCAGAAGCACAGACAATAAAACTCCTACAGTTCTCTACTTTTGTGGATACTTTTTGATGGCTTCAAAATGTGAGCAATAGCGTAAATAAATCTTTTTGATAGCACAGAGGGGGAAAACTGGGATAGGGGCATAACAGGAATAGAGGTCTGTGGCCATGTAGGAAGTGATCAGTTGAATTACTGGTTCTGAGGTGGCCACGTTCATGTTTTATAGGTGCTTGGGCTGCCAGGCGTGATTTATGGCTACTCATGAACTGCATGACTGTGGGCTTTTAATCTAAAACTTTGTCTGTTGGCTGAAGTCACAGCCATCATAGAAAGCTGCTGTTGTGTTTTGGCCTACATTGTTTGGTCTGCCTCTTGCCTGAATCATACCATCCTTTCATTTTGCCCTACCAACTGGATTGTAACAAAACACCCATCTTTGATAAGCCCAGTAAAGGCTGAGTGCTCCCATTCTTAACCCTGAAGAAAGATCCTGAACATTGAAGAGAAGAGATGGTGAGAAGAGAAATTGGATATGGTAAGTAAGGGAAATTGTGTTGAGGCCACAGCAACTCTATATTTTTGAAATGTTGTATGTCTTAACAAGGAACAAATGATAACATAATAGCAGGTAGCTTAAAGCAATGTTGGAGCTTTGCAATAATTTGCTAGGCATTTCTGCAATTTCAAAAATAGAACATGAAATACAAGCAAATCTGTAATTGGTTAAACATAGTTTCTCCCATTTATTTTTCTGAACTTGAAAAATCAGTCAAAATTTAGATAATTTGAAACGTTTTATCAGCTTTCACCAGTACTCTTATCAATGTCCTTATTATTGGTATTACAGCACTAGATAGGAGTTCAAATTGTGGACCCGACCACACTGTGTAAATGCAGCCCTACCCTAGTCCTATTGTTTCCGTATAATACAAGAGAAAACATCACTCAAGAAAAAGAAGGTGCCACAAGGAAGCAATGCGGCAATGCCGATCAGTGTAGCAGACAGATCAGAGTGTTAAACACTAACTTCCCTGTAAGCATCACAGCAAAGGAGCGGCTAAAAGTGGAATGTGAAGAAAAGTGGCAATGTTTTGCTAGAGGTGACTCCACCAAAAGACAAGAAAGTTTGAGAGAAGGGTTAGGGATGACTGTCAGTCAAATTTGATTAATGACTTGTGGAGACTGGCATAAAGGAGAGATGGAAGAGTCAGCACCTACAAGAAAATAAGAAAAGAGAATCTGAATAGGAATAGGGTGCAAAATGTACTGAAAAAAATAAAATCAGTACTTTACTTAGAAAGACAGGAGATGAAAACAAAGAAACAACAATCTGAGAACATCTTCTGGGGATTGAGGAACTCCAGAAAAGAACAAAGCCAAGCTTTCCTACACTTCATTCCCCAAAGAAAACCAAGCAGCTTATTGCTGCATGACATGGGATAAATAAATGATCCATCAGAGCGTGTGTACTCCGTGGTTAGTGCAATACGAAGGCTTGTTTTGCCTTAACCAAATGCATTCACAGAGGCAAGCATTTGTCATTTCTGAGAGAAGTTCTGGGAGGAATATCTGATATCAACCAGTTCTTGAAGTCGGATAGCATCTTCCAGGTGCTCCTGGCAGAACCAGACACATGACTGTACTGTTTCTCCAAACACAAGTTGTGAAGTTTTTTTATAACATCAAGGGGCAAAAGGAGCACAGGCAACATAACACTACTGGGCTCAGTTTGCTATCAGAGAGATAAGGCTTCATCAGGAAGAGCTTTACACACATACACAGACAGTCACAGTTAACAGAGACCTTCCCCAAACACTGCTCCAGTCAGACCGCACTGTCAAGCCTGAGGAAAACGTGACACTGCCTCTGACTGGTCTCAGTGTTGGGATCTTGGATGGTGGCTTGACCTCGACATGTGGTTCCACCTTCACTTTCACCTCTGCTTCTATTCAGTGTCAGACATCTAGGTAACAATGTTCCCCCCGCCCGGATTGCTCTTACCTAGTGTGTCCTATTAGTTTGTTTGACTTAGAAGAGCTATTAGAGAAACCCCATACACTTTAACTTGTCTTCTGAGTAGAGCCTTCCTTCTAAGCCACACTAGAAAAGTTGATCATGCCTCTGATTTTAAGAGTCACTCCACGCTTGCAGAATCATGAACAAATTAACAAACTGACAGGCGACACTTAGAGGAATCCCTCAAACTCAAAGTAAAGGCCCTGACAGTCTTTCTCTAGTAACCCAGAAAGAGGAATATGAAAACTGAAATTTGCAATATATCAAACGTTAGAGGAATAAAGATTAACCTTACATGACGGGATATTGTGCATGGTACTGCTATATTATCCACAGCCATGCAATCAGTTGGCCTGCTCACATTTTACTACTTCACCTTTGCCCTCTGCCTGTCCTTACCTCCATCTCCTTCTGTTCCTGCCTTTTCAGAGGCAGGGAACCTTTCTGAATAGTTTCCTATACTCATCTACTTTGGTATGTCATTTCAACTTCATTTTTCCTTAAGACCCTGAATGTGCAGAACTATTTTTAAGCCCACCGTTCAGTGGGATTTAGAGAAGAACCTAAACCAAACATCTCTACTTTACTTCAAACAAGGTTTTTTGATGGGAACCCAATCCAGTTCTTAAAAACACGTTGTTTAATTATTTATGATGTTTAGAAAAATTCCCCACAGTCACATTTTTGCGCTTTAGCTTCAAAAATTTAACATGTCCATCCAAGACTTCTTGTTACTCATTTTAATCTTGTATAGTTATGTAAAATTTTCCTCTGCATCTTTCCCTGTAGATATCCTTCTTAACTGGGGGTAAAGCAGATGAAATAAGAACGTTTCCACTTTGCATTCACAGGACAGATAGAGAGGAAGATAAGGTTATGGTCACTGAAGCTGTACAGTTTGGGCCCCTTTGGCCACGTATTCATACTTTTATACTTTTTATCACTTGCATTACCTCTTTTTTCTGCATTCACTTGGCAAGTGTCGGAACAGTGATGCTTCTACTACACTTGGGAACTATATCATTCTGGGTGAGATTTACCTCTACTGCATGCACCTTTTTTAGGGTCTTGTCCTGTGATTCTTGTGCACTCCAAGGCTTCGTTCAATGCAATGGATAGTTTGACTTTGCAAAGAATTTAGTTTCAGGTTATAAGTGTTTAATATCCTACAGCAGAGTGATGACAGGCATTATTGTGGACTCCACAGTTACCGGTCAGTCCCAAGCTTCAGAACAGCTAAACCACAAACTGTCTGTCATAACAATGGATTTGGGAACTTTGAGTGAATGAAGACCAGATGGTTTTTGCAGGTTTTAAATCTTTGGAGCTGAAATTCTCAAAATATCTTTCAATCAACCGACAAAATTATTCCCAGTGAAAAAAGATTAGGAAGAAAAAATTCCTCTCATCTCTGGTCATGACATCAATTAAGATCATTAGAAGAACCTTGGAAATTTCTTGCATCACTGGCAATTTCCTTGTGTTCTTCAGAAGAGGGGAGCACAGAAAAGATAAAAAATCTATTTAGTTCCAAACAACGGTTTGAATCTCTGAGGTGTGCCATTACTTTTTATTTTAAAAAATTGACTGAAAAATATTCTCCTGCTGTGTCTCTCAAATGTTACATAAATTAATGTATTTCAGGTAAAAAAACCAATACAGTTAACTAACACCTGTGATCTGCCTCGTATTCCATGGAACTATTTTGGAGAATACTTATTAATGAAGTATATATTTACTGATGTAAATACTTCATGAATACTTCATGACTTGAGTGGCTTTAAAGCAAATCAAGCTAGACATACTTTTTCTACCTATTGGGAAAAAAAAAAAAAAAAGAGCTTATTTTTCAGCTAAAAGTTTTGGTGAAAAGAAATGCTACTCCTTTACTCTATGCTACTATTTGATGAAGGGAATATTTTAAATCTTTCTTTCTGAAAATCCTTTAAAACCTGTTTTCATATTTCAGTATTTTCTTATGAAAGCCTCAACATTTATATGGGTCTCTCCAAAGTAATAATAATTTTAAAAGACATAAAATTATAGAAAGAAAATTTTAAATTTAAAATATTTCTAAAAGTCTCTTAAAAATTCTACACAGAAATGTCTGTGCTTGTAAAAATTTTAATTCAAGGTGCACATTTCAGCCAGGCACATTTGTATTCATGTAAAGCCTGTGTGCCCTGTGTTGCGTTATATGTAACCTAAAGGATGGGATGTTAGATTTAGCTTTAACATTCAAACAGACTGTGTAACAGCATTCTTTCATACCGTTTTCTTATCTAAAGTTTCTATTCTGAATTTGAATATAGCATGCCCAGGTTCCTTCTTATAAATATAATCAAGAAACAATAATAACTGTACTTTCTGAGATTAAAAGAATTCAGACAAACATGTAGGATGGGATGGGTTCTTTTACTTATGGTAAGCTTTAGCACTGATCATTCTCTGTAGGCTAGGACAGGCACTGGATTAACTTCAGTGGCACTACTTTTAGTTTAAAACAGTGGGAAAACAAAGTCAGGTCTCTGTGAGCAGTGACTCATGACAGGTATTACAATGCAGTACCCTGCGATCTGCCTGTGAGGTCAACCGAGTGGTTATTAACTTAAGTTGAACAACAGCCAAAGAGGTCCTTACCGAGTTAAAAGTTGTTGAGTGCTTTTAAGAACAATGTGTGATACTATTTATATTAAGGGAAACATCATGATAGCAAGAGAGATGAAGAAACACCCAAAACTTTTCATATTATAAGTTGCTTTCATTCATTCATTGATTTGTTCATCTTTCCTTTAATAGTGTCCTCCTGGTTTTAATTGTTACTTGATTTAAGGCAACAAAACCAAAACAATGTGCAGCTGAAGGCTACTGTGTTTATTAGCTACGCTTAAGCTAGAACATTATATGAAACTGATCATGAAATATAAATTAGTATTATTTAACAGTTCTTACAAATCACCAGCTGTAGTCAATGAGATTACTGTCTTCTCACATTAATTGGTGGTTTGACTAAAATCTGGTTCTGTGAATGACCCATTGCTTTGCCCTAAAGGAAATTTTGTTCACTGCCATAGACAGTAAGCCTGAGTCTCTGTGATTCTTTTTTTCCTCAGAAAATTAGAGAAAAATAGAGCCTCCTTTTTTTTTTTTTTTCCTCAGTAGTTTCTTATGGCTTGCAGTTAGATTTGGTGTCGGTATTTAAAAAAGGGAAAATTGTACTTTAAAACCTAGTGCTGCAAATTTTGTACATATGAGTAAACTAATGTTCATGCAGAAATGAGCGCTGAGCCCTGCTCAGCCTGAATATTTGGCTGGAGGTAGTTAAACAGAGAAAGAGAACGGGATACCGACTCTGACCGCAGAGAAATCTCCTTGGGAAAACCTCATTTACCTGGTGAAGGGCAGGAGTGCTTGCACGAGTAAAGGCTACAGTACGTAGCCTGTAAATTATAAACAAAACATAGGAAAGAAAAAAGAGGAACCTGTTAGGTAGTAAGACCTGAAAAACTTTTTTAATCTACACAGAGACCCAACTTGGACATTTCTTCTAACTCTTCTGAAACCAGCCTTATCTGCACAAAAAGCTACATGAAGATGTGTGTGAGAAAAGGAAGTTTGTGAAGAGAGATGGGTTCAGGACAATGGCAAAGCAGGGGCTGAGTCAGCGCGCAGTGTATAGCAGCAAGAAAGGGGACAGCCTGAATTCCCTGACGTATTGCCGGACCGTGTCCTCAGCCTCCAGTCATCTAGGCTGGCCTCTAGCAGATTGCAGTCTACAAACAGGATCATCGTACCGTTAGCTTGAATGCTTTTATATAACATATTGCGATTAAACTGTTTCCTTGACTACGAAGTGTATGCCTCAATTTGCTCAATTGCCCAGACTAAAACTCTTTTGTTACAAAATCCTGTTTTCATGTTTTCACTTCCTCCTGGGGGAAACCTGTTTAGGTTTAACTCTTCTTGGAAAACCTCTATGTATCGTTTAAGCATAACCAATTTTGAGTTCATTGTGTGAAAAAGAAAAGCTTTGGCTGCAACACTGTATATAGCCTGACAAATTTTTACTCTGATAACTACAAGAACAGTGAATGTGGAAATATGGAACTGAGCTTGCTTATAGTTCTCAGAGGGGTGGTCTGTATTCATAACCAAACTGGAAAAAAACACTGCCTAGGGACTCTAAAGTTCTGACTGTTTAAGAGCTGTGTACCAAGTAGTTACAGCAGGAAAGGTTACAAAATTTGAGAATTTGCATTGGAAAGGCCATTAACAAGAGGCATTTCCATTCAGCTGAGTGACAGATGTGGGGACGGTCTGAGGAGGACCTTCTTGGGGCTGCGTATGTGAGGATCTAGGAGCAGAAAGCAGAATTTGAGGGCCAGAGCGTTTATACAGTGAATTAAACATGACACTCGTGCAGTGGCACACACTTTGTAACCAACTAGAATCAAAAATTCTTTCCCATGACAAAATAATCTGCCCACTCTAATAAGTAATGGGGGGCAGAGAGGAAGAAGGGAGGAAAGCAGATGCTCACAGGCAGATCCCAAAGAAGAGCTTTTCAATATCTTGAAAGACTGTAGTGCTCCAGAAGTCACCCAAGACTCCAGAAAAACTATTTCTCAATTCACTTTGGGAAGTGAAACTGGCCATTTAACAAAGGACCAGGCCTAAGCTGCCAGAGCTTTGAGATAAAGGACATATTACTCTGAAGTATCTAATTGTAGATAGGAGCTGGCATACTCCACAACAGATTGAGTAGTCCACTCTTTCTTGCCCAGAAAGACTGGAATCCCTTGGAGTTTCCTCCAGCTGCTCCAATGTTTGTTTCTGTTCAGAATGACTCTTAGGACACCCCAAGGTCAAGCAATCTGCTGGGGAGGATGCTTCTGTGAACCAGTACTCTTGCCTTTCTCTAAAAGTAGCTACAACCTTTGCTCACTTCTCAAATCCAGCTGCTAGTGTATAAGCAAGGGCGAAACAGCTGGTTACACACCATAAATGTATGAGGTTGAACAGCATCGCATCACTTCTGAATTTGGAACCACTTAGAGCTGCTAGCAGCCCTTTTCCATGTTCCCTAGGCACAGTGATGTTGGAGTTGCTTTTTAAAGTTTGAAGTAAATATTTTCTTTCTTTTGTTGGTCAAAATGAACACAGGGTGAGAGTGCAGCCAAAGCTAACAACAAGGTCTTTGTGAGCTCCGTTTACCCTGCGCTTGCTTTTTGCAATTGAGAAGAGCTGTAAACCCTACCTAGAAAGCTTGCCTAGGAAGAAAAGTTTCCAAGAATAGTGTTCCCTCACAGTTTCCTCTGACAAGGCTGGCTGGAGTTTTCCCTGTGGGATGTAAAATAAGTTTAGGCATTGCCAGGAAAAAAAGGATTAACAGTGCTGTAGGTTACATCGTGTGTCTAGTAAGATTTCTCTTCTCCGTAGTTCCGAGACTGGATTCTGATTTAGAAGTCAATGGAAAAAATGCCACTGATGTCCACAAATGCAAACACATTCTACCTGAAAAGAAAATGAGTTGCTCTAAGTTGTACGTGAAAAATTCCAGTCAACAACAGAACTAATATATCCCAGGGACAATAGCAGCAAATGTCAATTCAGTGGTTTAAGACAATAAGGAAACCTGTGTGTCAATCACAACAAATGCAATATGCCTGAGGGGAAAAATTACTTTCATCAGCTAAAAAAGGGCAATTGGATCACAACAGTTCTGCTAGTTGGAGGTGACAACGATGCACATGAAGTTTGAAGTAATAATATGCTTTAATCACTTCTCTGATTCTTTATTTTGTCATTTTAGTTTGAATTGGGTGCATAAGTTAAGTTTCTAATATTGATAGCTTTATAAACTCACTTGACATAAATCAGCATAGCCCTACTAACTTCCAAGCAGCAAAGATGATTTACATGAACCAAGGTGCTGGCTTAAACTTTTTTAATGTGTTGACATAACTTTATTCCTGCACAACTCCAGTTTTTGACTGCCTGTCTGTGTTACATACACAATAGCTTTCAAGCCCCCAAATAAAGATTTATTGAGAGTATCATGGAAAGGTTTATTAACTTTGAGCTTAAATTTGAAAATCCTAACCACAGACTACTCGAACAAAATCAGTGTAAAGACATCAGTTTAGAGCAGTGAAAAATCTGACAAGCAGTGACCTCTTTCTTAAAAATGTTCCAATTTTTTTTTTTTTTTCCATTGAAAGATCTCTTTGGTTTATGTTTCTCCTTCTTTTAAAAATAAATTCTCTGAGGACTGCAGAGTGGAGAACTCTGTTATGTTACAGAGATTGAACTTCTTTTCTGCTTTTTTTAATTCAAAGTACAAAGGCTGAAGTGCTAAACTTTATGAGGTCTATAATAGGTCCTTGGTCTGAAAAATAGTAAGAAATAAAAATAATTAATAATCTTCTAATACCAAGCACTTATGTCATGCCTTTCATCTGAGGAAGTCAAACCACTTTATAAACAGCAATGAATTAATAGAGGAATGTTTTGCCACAGGCAAAAAAGAGAAACAAGAAACCATCCATCTACTCCCTGCTGCCTCCTGAACTCCATATAGGCAATAATTCTGTGAGTGAAAATTATATCGTTTTTTAGTGCTTATTTCTTAGCACTTCTGGAAACTTGGATTGTGCTGTTCCTCTACACAAAGTGTCTCGGTATGCAAAAAGCCACATGATAGGACCGGTTCAAGTAAATGTCAGGCCTCTGCAATTTTCTTTTCTTAATTTTTCTGCTGTGCCATTGAACACCAGGGAAGGAGATACAAATCATTGATGCTTTGGTTTGTTACTGGTTTGCTCCTTTTTTGTTCTTAGTTGCACATGGGTGAAAATAACCATTTCATGCTCATGAAAGAACGGAGGGGGGGTGGGCAACTGAAGAAAGTCCAGAGTAGAGTAGTAAGAACAACTGGGTGCCTAAAAGACATGACCTGTGAGTAAAGATCGAAAGAGCTGAGGGTGTTCATCCTAGCGAGGAGTAAAGGGCAATCACGGCAGCAGCCTTCAAGTGTAAAAAGCTTACCGTAAAGAAGAAAGACATAACCTGTCCTCCCTGGGCATAGTAACTAGGATAAAAAATAATAGACTTAAACTACACCAAAGGTGGAACACTATTAAAACGATGATGAGCTGTGAGACCGCTAAGCCCTAGAATAGACTGCATTTACTGTGAAGTCCCCATTATGGGAAGTTCTTCAGATTAGATAAATATCTCTTGTGTGGTGTTACTGACATTGCTGATTTGGCCTTTGAGCAGGGGAATTGCTCAGGTGACCTCTTGAAGACTCCTGAAGCCCTTTCTATGAATCAGCTTTTAGGACAACAGTGAGTTTTGCTTCCAGGGTCAGATTCAACACAAGGTCTCCAGAGGCTGTAATCCTCCCGTGTCACAGTGTTGAAGTATAATGGATGAGAATTAGATGCTAAATCATTAGACAGAGGTTTGGGGAGATTTACACCTTTTCCTTATGAAAGTGCTTAGAAATACCAGAAGCACTTTTTAAAACGTTGAACAAGGTTGTATTTAATTACAAGGCAGAACTGTGCCTAAGTTTTCTAAAACACACAAGTTTTTAGATAATAGTTCAACAGTGTCCTGGTTTCAGCTGGGATAGAATTAATTTTCTTCCTAGTAGCTGCTACAGTGCTGTGTTTTGGATTTAGTACGACAATAATGTTGATAACACAGGGATGTTTTAGTTGTTACTCAGCAGTGCTTACCCTAAGTCAAGGACTTTTCAGTTCCCCATGCTCTGCCAGCGAGGAGGTGCACAAGAAGCTGGGAGAGAGCACGGCCAGGACAGCCGACCCCAACCAGCCCAAGGGATGTTCCATACCATGGAGCGTCATGCCCAGTATAGAAACTGGGGGAGTTGGCTGGGAGGGGCTGATTGCTGCTGGGGATGGGCTGAGCATCGGTCAGTGGGTGGTAAGTAATTATGTTGTGAATCACTTGTCTTTCTTCGGTTTATTTCCTCTCTCTCTCTCTGTTATCTCCATTCCCATTATGATTATGATTACAATTAACTTTATCTCAATTATTAAACTCTTCTTATCTCAACCCACAGGTTTTACCTTTTTCTGATTCTCCTCCCCATCCCACTGCAGGGAGGGAGAAGTAAGTGAGTGGCTGCATGGCACTTAGCTGCTGGCAAATCCACCAGTTTCACAGAATTGTGACCGTGTTGCTCTTAGTTCAATGAAAGTAAAGCAACTTTTGCTTACTTACACTCTCCATATCTACTGAGGCTCTTTTAGGGGTAGACAATGATCATCTTGGTAATGCTAAATAGTGAAACTTCAGGTGTAGTTTTTGCTTGAGACAATGCATACCTAAATCATTATAGGCAGCTAATCACATTGTTGAGAGTTTTCTCGGGTGGTTCTCTTGAAAAGAAGTATCTAAATTATGCCTAATAAAACATTTTGAATTTATTGAAGTTGGGGGGGATGGATATGCTATCTCTTCGTTGTATCTGATCTGTGTTAGATATGCCACACAGTCTAGAAAAGAAGAACAAAGAGAACAGTACAGGGAGGGAAAATAAGGTGAGAGATGCTGGACATTGCAAAAAAGCTGTTACTGTTTAGCTAAGTGGGAAAGAAGTATGACATGATATTATGCTACTTGGGTAAATATACAGGATTCAATCTACTGACAGACTCCAGTCCTTTTCCTCCAGTCAACTTAGAGAAGGGCTATGTGGCAAGAGGTCTTTTATCAGCTCATAAAAGCAAGAGGAATTTAAAGCTGCATTTTCAAAATCCTTTACCTTGTTCAGGAAGCTAAATGTACTTTCGTATTTGTGACTTTGTACTATGCTGCTTGCCATACACAGACATTCGGGAAACTCCAGATGCAAACCTCAGTGGTACAGAATTTTTTTCTGCTCACATGTGAGGAGTAAGGCCCTGATCCTTTCGCTCAAATACGCTAGCTCTTGACATATCAACTAAAGAAGAACCTTTTAGACACTGAGAGCTCATGGACTGCAAAATGCTAATCAAATGTTCCCATTCAGAAACAGATTGCATACATTTTACCTAAATAATTTCCATCTTACGTAGTCTCTCAGCCCATAGTTTTTGCCTTTGAGCGATTCTAAGAACTACATGATGGTGATTTCTAGCACCTTTTATGTCCAATGCACACCTCAGCACTTCCTACGAGCCCAGAGACAGTCATGTTTTCAGAAGTTCTTAAAAGTCCTTCTAATTATGCTGACACATCCACATTTTCAATAGAAATGTCTATTTTTTATTTCCTCTACTGTTGCGTGCCTTACACTAGACATGTTTGAGCCCAGCTGTCAAAGGAAGACATGCATTCAAGACTGCCATTAGTTTCCACAAGAAAAAAAGATAGAGTTAATAAGGGAGTTGTTCATGGAAATTAACAAAATGTTCTTTTTTCTATATTTAGGGGATTTTCATTTCATGTAAAAAGTGCATGATCAAAATTTGTCTGGGCAGGCATGGCAAGAACCCCACATAAACTGAGGATGGATTTATCTCTATCTTTTTTCTTTGAGAGACCATGCTGAGAACAATAAGAGGATTTTCAGATCTAAACTTCAGTGTTACCAGAATACATAACTAATACAAAGTCACTTTTTTAACAGAACTGAAAACTCTCTAGATAAGACAAAATCAAAATTTAGAGGTGAATAAATAGAACTTCCTTGGCCAACTGACCAGTTCTTTGTGAGGGAGATTATTCCCTTTGGACTTCTTCTCAGACCCGCAGATATTAGTATCTTCCACAATCTCTTCTCAATTGCCTAGAAAATCTGTGCTTTTTGACCACCCCTGAGGTTAGACTGTTTGCTGGTCCCTGCCTTCTTTACATGTTTCCCAGCTTTTTCCTCCTACATGAAGCTCTTTCCCTC
>NW_009593043.1:7116-14662 GCF_000690535.1 Cariama cristata | reverse complement strand
GACATGCCATGCCTTTCATCAAGGTTGCAAATTCCTCTCTTTCCTCTGATGCTGAGTGCACTAGCTAAGATAAGGTGAGCAAAGTCATCTTCCTACCTCCTGCCACGGTCTGTCAACACACAGGTCATACAGCAGATGGGTGAACACAGAAATAAACCATATACCATTTCACAAGAAAGAAACCCCAGGTTTTGTATAACACTGCTTATCACAACCCCCACATTGCCATTTGTCGGAGTGATTGTTGACCATATGATTTATTTAGAGAAAACTTCTGACTAGTCCTAGTTAAAAGCACTCAGTTCCCTGTCATTGTGGTAAAAAGATGGGGATGGCTGAGGCTCCAAATACATCGTGACACATTTTGGAAAATGTTGGCTAAATAACCCTATATAGAGATCACCTCTAGCATTTAAGAGGGCAGTGCCTTCAGCACTTTCAATTAGAATATTTAGGAAATTAAATAAGAATTGAACATAGTGTTGAATATCACAAAAAAATAATCATCCAATGAAAGGTCCAGATTTAATTAATGTTGGGAGGGAGGAGGTTTAGGCACTTTTTTGAACATAAAAGTCAATCTGATTGCATTTGTTCAAAAGGAAGGACAGAAAATTAGTTTGCTGTATGAGAATATGGGTTGTCTCCAAAGGATGAAGTGTGCAGAGCTGGACATTTTATCTCTGCTTATAGTGAGAAAGGATCATGAGAAGGGCAGTGAAAAAGCCCTCAGACTTACTGGGAGTCCCACTAAAGAAGTCAACACATGACTATAGTCCTGCGTTTGAAATGTCATCCACTACTCAAGGGTCGACAGACCTGAACAAGACATGTCCATCAGTATGGTAAGTAGTCTGCATTGAAGTTTTTTTCTGGCGCTGTTTTCTTCCAAATGAGCAGAATGATCTTTGTTCTATTCAACATTCAGCCACATGGGAGGTCATCTTCTGTTGACATAAGAGCAGTTTTCTGCAAAGTAGGAGAGTGGAGTTCTCTGCTTTCAGTTTGTATTTCTCACAAATGCTTCTCAGTCATCAGTTTAAACATGCGTTCTGTCCCATTTTCAGAATTATCCTCATCTTTTAGCAATTGTGTGTTCAGTGTGGATAGAAACCATCCATTAGCCAGACACATGTACGACCAGAAGTCTTTAGAGTCTTGTTCCCTCCTGTCATTGCACATCCCAAACCCTATAAACTTCTGTACAATTACAGAGCTTCAAGAGAACAGGAAGAACATGTTCCTGCTGTTGCTTATAACTTTTCGGAGCTTGTGTGGGTTTGAGTCTCTTATGTTGAGGCAGGTGTTGGAGAGAAGGCTTTGGCTTCATGGGTCAGGAATATGAATGGAAAGACCCCGAGCCTTTTCTGTGTATCTGTTTAGTAAGGTTTCTCTTATGCTTTGACTGTGTGGATTTCTCTCTGATAAATGCATCATGGATTTCCCCCCCATCACTGGTGATCTGATGTACTGGGAAAGTGAAAGAAATTTTTAAATTGCTTTTTGGTGGTACATTATGTTCTGGCTCTATCTGTGTTAGATGGAAATATGCTGCTCTGGTGACAGTAAATGTTGTGTGTTTGTACTTGAGATGTTTTCTGTGAGCTTCTGGAAGCTATTGGACTAGATCCATCCTGGGTGCTACTCACCCGTCCATAAAAAGCGAACCCCATACCACTGCCTTGGGTGACATAACATTTTGAGAAGGGGGACATCTACTCCTGTCAGTGTTTGGAAATGTGGAGTGTGGGATCCACACTGCATATTAACTGGCCCTTAGTAGTGCTCTGATGGGAGCCAGTCCAGGTTGTGGCAACTCCAGCTCCATGCAGTCCAACCATATGTATTGGGGGTGTTTGGGAGGTTCACAAAATTTGGCATCTGGATACCTGCACCCTAAGCTTAGGGTAGCTGTGTTTCAACACAGCCAGATGAGGTTAGACAGACACACAAAGGTATCCCTGCTGATACTACCTTCGAAAGCACAGTGATATTTTCTAGCAGTTTTATTCCTCATTCTGTCTCTGTGCCCCAAAACTGCTCCTTATGCCATAGAAAGATAATTTCATTCTGCCATCGATAAGATATGCTTGTTTTTTTCTTCCAAGAGTACGAAAGCCTACTAAGCAGGAAGCTTTGTTCATCTATCTCTCAAGCAGCGAACAGAGGTCAGATTTGAAGTAGAATATGTTGAATACAAAATAACTGTCATTGAAAGACAGCCTTAACATCACCCAGACAGCCAGGATCTTGAATTGGCTAAAGATAAAAAAGCATTTTACCACCCCTCCAACTCTTAAGACTCTTACTCAGCAAAGCACTGAAGCATGCCAGCAAAACTTAGGGTTGCGCTTGATCCCATTGACTTCACTGGGATTGTTCAGGTGCTTAACACTATGCACATGGTTGAGTACTTTGCTGGATTAACACTTAATTCCTCTTAAGCACTCCAAGAGCTTGCTGAATGATGTTCTGAACTAGTGGGGAACAAAGTGTACAAATATCTTCTTTTCCATGATAGCAAAAATAAAAAGCTTCATAAATAAATCATGATGTTCCTGAAAAATTTCTCCAAGTTAGTTTCATGGGTTATGAATAATCCTGTATAACTAGCTGACTTCTTGGTCTTGTGCTGAGGAAAGAAAAAAATAAAATAAAAAAAAAAAATTGTATTCCTCAATCTCAAATAATTTTCAAAAAAAAATTTTCTCCCTGCTCCCTAAAAGCCCTGAAACTTGTTTAGTTTAGTTAACCTAAGCTGCTCTGTTAATCCTGAAGTAAGCGATTTGCCTTCCAATTTGGATATTTAACCATTTTAAAGAATAAACTAAATTCAATTTTGAATGAAAAATCTCTCAAAAATCCAAAATGTTTTCTATTAAAACAAATCTCAGCAACAAACATTTTAAAAAATGCATTTAATTTTCTTCACTAGAAACTAGTTATTATATATTATTTTGTTTATGTGTTACTATTTACTATATTTCAAGGAAAAAATCCCTTCTTTGCCCTATTTTTGTGTGCAGTCCCCATTCTAGGAACTAGTAATTTCTTCAGTGTTATTTAAAATCTGTATAAACAAATATTTTTCCCCATACATGTGGATATTTACAAAACCAGAGGCTGCTCATGGTTTTCCTTTTTCTCACTGTTTGAATGGCTTTTAGAATGCCATCTGCCACTTCAGTCTTTGCAATGGAATTAAAACTTTTTTTTGGTATAATTATTATCAGATTATTACCTGACATTCATGGACATTCAGATTAGAATTTTTTTCTTATGAATGGCATTTTTCAAACTATAGAACTACTCAGTCTGCAAAATGCCATTAGTACTATAGATACAGGACACATCAGTTTTTTGCTCACTCAAGTGATCTCATTAAAATTAGAAGGGACTGCTCATGCAAATAAAATTTCACAGCACCTGGCTTTTATGTGTAAGGCACATATAAATCAGTATATTAATGCAAAAATCTAAAGAAGTTATTTGAGAAGGAAGGGTAGGACTAATAAGGTTGATCTATTAGAGTTTTTAGGCAATGCCTAACCATGCAATAGCGAGCATGGCTTTCATAGTTTTCCTCTAGTGGCAAAAAATTAGATCATTTCAACATAAATTAACAGATACAGAATTTCTTATGCAGATACCTTGACAGGAGAAGGGGTTAAATAAAGTCTAAAAGGTAAAGAATTTTTCAATGTTTTATCCATGTTTGTCAGAGTTTTTAAAACAACTGACTTTCATTTTAAATTGAACACATATTAGTACATGCTTTAGGAAGTCTAGTTTGTCTTGTGTTTAAGTATGTTTTTATCCTTGATATTTAAAATGCAATTTTATATAATGGATATGAAAAAACAAAGCTTCTGAAAAATTCTTAAAAGTTTGGTTGACTCTGTTCTAGTTCTGTCCTACTCCACTGAAAATAAAGTTGTGAAAAAATAGACTCATAGAACCATAGCATACTTTCATTGGAAGGGACCTTAAAGTTCGTCTTGTTCCAACCCCCCTGCCACGGGCAGGGACACCTCCCACCAGACCAGGTTGCTCAAAGCCCCATCCAACCTGGCCTTGAGTACTTCCAGGGATGGGCCAGCCACAGCTTCTCTGGGTAACCTCTTCCAATGCCTCACCACCCTCATCAAAAAAATTTCTTCCTTATGTCCAATCTAAATCTACCCTCTTTCAGTTTAAAACTGTTGTTTCTGGTAGTGTCTTTCTTATAAGCCCCCTTTAAGGGCTTATAAAAGAAAGACTGCAATAAGGTCTGCCCAGAGCCTTCTTTTCCCCAGGCTGAACAAACCCAACTCCCAGCCGTTCTTCCTAGGAGGGGTGCTCCAGCCCTCTGATCGTTTTTATGGCCTCCTCTGGACCCCCTCTAACAGGTCCATGTCTTTCTTGTACTGAGGGCCCCAGAACTGGATGCAATACTGCAGGGAGGATCCCACAAGAGCAGAGCAGACCACAAGAATCACCTCCCTCGAGCTGCTGGCCTCATCTCTTTTTCTGAAGCCCAGGGTATGGTTAGTTTTCTGGGCTGCAAGTGCACATTGCCAGCTCATGTCCAATTTTTCATCCACTAGTGTCCCCAAGTCCTTCTCTGCAGGGCTGCTCTCAATTCCTTCATCCCCAAGCCTGTATTGATATTGGGAATTGCCCTGACCAAGGTGCAGGACCTTGCTGAACTTTATGAGTTTCACATGAGCCCACTCCTCAAGCCTGTCAAGGTCCCCCTGGGTGACACCCCTTCCCTGAAAGGTATCAACCGCACCACTCAGCCTGACGTCACCTGCAAACTTGCTGAGGGTGCGCTCGATCCCACTGTCTCTGTCATTGATGAAGATATTGAACGCATGCATTGCTCTCCGCCAGATCATTCTCCATAGCCAAATAGTTACAGGAATCCTTATTGTATTGTATAAACCTTATGTCTATATCTTGTTCTGTCTCATGTGCATGTATACATACACACACATGCACACAGATATAGTACGCAAGGGAATATATAGAGATATGAATAGAAAGTCATTCTATATCTGTCACATTTTTTAGGTTTTATATCAAGTCCTGTAGATGCATGGCATACTTCAACTGCATGTAACATCTTACAGACCTTTTATAGTTTCATGAAAGAGTCAAGAGGCATGTGGGTACGTGAGGTTACCAGCAGAGTCACTAGCAGCTGTGCTGTGCAATAGGTCCACAAACAATCCAGAAGTGAGAACGATGACTAAGAGAAATGTTGAAATGAAATTTTGATAAATGCAAAATAATGTACACAGGAAAAATCATATTCAGGATTTGCAAATCAAGGTAGGTTCTTCCTTGGTGTGACTGATATCCCCTGCTCCTGATGTCAGGTAAGATACCTGGGTGACACTGAGGGCATTATCTTGAAAGCATCAGAGCGCACTGAGAAGGAAAGATAAATCTTTACTATGCTTCTGATAATCTGTGCACAGTTCAGGTCACTGCACCTCAGGAGGAACTCCACAAGGACCAGGACAAATCTGGAGAAGGCTGGCAAGGGTGGTCAGAGAAATGAAATGCCTTCCACGTGTGTGAAGGTTGAAGAGACTACAACTCTTCAGCTTGGAAAATACATGTCAGAAGGGAGGTATGATTGACACCTATAAAGTAACAAATTATGTGAGTAAGGTGACTGGGGAATGATCATTCGTTATTTCTGATAGAACAAGAACTCGGGAATACCAGAGGCAGGATTCAAAAGAAAAATAGGAAAAACGTTTGCATACAACACATAATCAAATTATAGAATTCATTATCACAGAAGATTGCGTACACCAAATATCTAGACACACTTAAAAAGGTAGAAGAGAAATTCCTGGAGGCTAGGCAGATGTTAAACACCATCTTACAGATACAACCTTCAGATCTGGAAGTTTTTGTTTATGATTGTAAAATAATATAGCATCTCAGAGTACAGATTACTGTACACATCCCTGTACTTAAACTCTTTCTCTGTATATTGGGCCAGATGGGTCTTTGGTCTTCCCTAGAACGTCGTATCTCATGTTTCATTAGTTATCTATCATCTGATGTCCATTAGCAAAAATACAACTTCTGGGCTTAACTGATGCTTGAAGACTGATTGCCTAGTTTTAGAGACAGTATATTTTATTTGTTCAGGAATAACATATATCCTTTTATAGACTTAATTCAATCTTTCAAAAATTCCTGAAACCTTGTATGAAAATGTCTTGCCAGGTAAATTCTCCTTTCTGATCATGTATCTGTCATCAGAGGATTTTTAGAACAGATTAAATCATCATGCAATAGAAGGACCATTAATATATTTTTATTGCAATATAAAGTTGTGATTCAGGAAATTGCTTCCTCAATAGATAAAGTTACTATTACTAGTGATACACCAGAAATTAAGTCTGGCATTTTATGGGCTGTACCTCAGACAGTTAGCAAAAGAAAAGTCATTGCCATGGCAAACCATTAAAAAAAATGAAAACAGCCAGGAATGTCTCAATTAGATTGTAAACAGAAAGACCTGAAGTCAGTTCAGAAGAAATTGCCTAGTTTTATTATCTGAAAAAAGATATCAAAATAATCATGTTCCAGACTAAACTGGAACTCAGTTTTCTGCATGATTGTAAGTTGCTAAGTGATGTGGCTGATGATCAGCATCATTTCCTTTTAAAAAACCCAGGATAGGTGTAAAATTAAGGAATCTAGTACGAGTATTGCAGCTTCTGATCTAGAGGTGTATGATCTGGTATTTTCAGTATCATTGTACACAAACGGGCCCACCACACAGTTAAAGATAATAAATCTGTCTGGGAAAACAAACGACCTGGGCTATGATCTGGTACTTTCAGTATCATTGTACACAAAGGGGGCCACCACACAATTAAAGATAATAAATCTGTCCAGGAAAACAAACAGCCTGGGCTTGCCTAAACAGAACTAGAATGAGGTCTCCTGACAAATTAGGATCTAAGGAAGATCTTCAGCAGGTTCATTATGTGCCTGCAAAAATGCTGTTCTAAACAGCTGCAGGCACAAAACTGAATGTGCAAAAGTAAAAGGAAAATTAACAAGCCTTTAAAAATAAAAAGAAAGATGCTGAGACTGGCTTTGGCCATTTGATACTCCTAGCGTTGTACAAAACCTTTTGAAGAAGACCCGTATTAGAACTGGGAATCTTTGCTGGCTTAAAACCAGCATCTTGCAGCTATGCCAGAAAGAAAAGAGATTGAGAGAGAGGACAGACATAGGAAGAATTTGGTTGCATGTCACGTTCTAGGTTATATGACATGGTTTGGCAGTAATTCCCCAGATGACCTCCGAAGTCAGGTCAGTTAGATCTGGCCAAATGAGTTAGGAATAAGAAATAAGGCAACAGAAGAAGCTTACATAAAAACTGATTCAGATTTCAAGCCAAACCAAGCCCCTTTGTAAAGTGCTTAAAATGTAATTGGAAGTGACAAGAAAATAAAAATACACCAAGAAGCAACATACAGAAAGAAAAAGGAATTTAACATTTTTAAATGATTTGAATATAGTTAGT
>NW_009593043.1:5708-7085 GCF_000690535.1 Cariama cristata | reverse complement strand
CTTTCCCAGGCTTGGGTAATTACTCAGGGAATGTCATGTCCATTAACATTTATACCTTTGGTTTGTGAAAGACACATCAAAACGTAGTATGTCAAATCTAGCAGATATGTCCATTTCACACGTCCAAAATGTACAAAGCCTTGTGAGCACTTGCACAATGATTTATCTTTACTAATAGAAGTAATCCTAAGGAGTTTGAGAGAATTACTTTAGGGAGTAAAGTTAAGCCATGTGTGTTTGGATGGGAGAGGAAAGTTTTAAACATCCTGCACATAAGGTAAGATACCATTGCTTGTAGCAATTCTTTGGAAAATTAGTCATTTCAGTCTTTTTTCTTAATATATTCCAGCTGCACAGCATTTAGACATATTTACAAAGCTTCAGTTAGGTTCCTTTGTTGGTTGCTGGGACCTCGGCATACAAACATACTGGAAACAAACTGGACGGAGTTCAGAGGGAGAAAACAATATTGATCAAGGGGCTGGAGGAACCGACACGTAGTGAAGAGACAGAGAGTTTAAGTAAAAGTTGACTAAGGCAGAGGGAATGGCTGCCTGAAAACACAGAATTTAGCAGAGAATGAAGCATAATTCAAAATGCTGTAACGGAGGGAAACATTCCACAGAAACAGAAGTCAGTTAGGTTTTCTATTGCTTTGACTGTGTTATTCAGAGATATCCAAGGTCTTCCAGAGATACACTTTGGATAAATATTTGTTTCCCGATTTTTGGTGAAATTTCCTTACAAACAAACTTTGGATAAATATTTGTTTCCCAATTTTTGGTGAAATTTCCTTACAAACAAACTTACGATGATGTATCATTTAATTAAGAAGTGAAGCCTGTTATTTTCTTTGTGACTGCTGAAAAACCTGTTTTAACAAGTGGCTTCTTTCAAATAATTTTCTCTTTTTTTTTTCTGTGTTTTATATTTTTCCACTGGCAGTCTGCATCAAAAAATTGCATTTGGGGAGACAACTAAAAGAAGCAGAAAATTCGAGCTGTTTTTTCTTCAGGTTAAACAGAAATTAGTAAAAATGTCAATTTAAACATACACACTCACGTACAAAGAAAAATAGGAAGTGTAGAAAAACACCAGAAATTATATAACAAACCAATTTTGTACCCTTTCCAGTGTAATACTCTCATTTTTAATGAGATTTTCTCTTTGCAATTTTTGTGGATTCAATTTTTGCTCTACCCCTGACCTGACGCAAGCAGAGTTGCACAGCTGTGATGCTACTGGAGCAGGCCGAGAGCAGTTTCAGGCTCTTTAGTCATTATCTGCTCCCAGGTCTCCATCAGCTGTGATGGGAAAAGGACTCAGCACATCATTGATTACCCTGCACGCTAAGCTATATATACTTCCTTCCCAACG
>NW_009593043.1:0-5677 GCF_000690535.1 Cariama cristata | reverse complement strand
AAAGAGAAGCAAAGCTTTGCCTGTACCATATTCCGCATGATGTCAAATATCTGGGAAGTGATATAGTAGGTCAGCTGAATCCATTTTCCTTCCCACACTACACTGCCCAGCAAGGAGGGAGGAAAGAGTAAAATACAAGGAGACTGCAGTCATCACATTCAGTGAGTGTCTGATACTGATATCTGACTTGGTTTATGCAGACCGGTGCTGTATTTACTCCTGACCATCAGCAGAAGCTGCACCACCATCAAGCAGAGGGACTCAAACTGCCATAGGAAACCATGATTTGATTCTGTTACAAGGTGTAGGCCATAAGATTAATTCACTGTTCAATATTTTTGAAAATGGTTTGTTCCTTGAAAGACATGTGGTCTAGTAATAACTCAGACAACAGCATGCACAACAAAATTAAAATCAGAAAAGGCAAATTAAGTCTAAAAACCTTTTTGTTTATCTTTTATATTCATTATTATTTTTATAAAAATGTTTATTAACAGAGGTGTCTGCCTTTTGCTTAGAATGGCTGTTGTCAAGCAGCGATTTTATTGTTTCGAAACACATAAAGCTGCTTCTGTAAAATGCCATTTATAGGGAGTAACCCAATGTACCTCCAATACAGTATTCTCAGCCTCTCTCCCTCCTCAACCCCCTCTCTCCATCGCTAAGCAGATCTTTACACCTCTAGAAGAAACTTTGGCTGCTATGCAGTAGGTGATAAGGTTAATGGAAAAAATCAAAACCTGATATGTGCCCAGAGGGTACAGGAGTGACGCTGGCCAAAAAGTTCCCCCAGCTGCAGACAAGCAATTCAAGCCAGTAGGAATTCCTCCCTGAAAGTCAGAATTGAACTCTTCTCTGGGCAGCACCTTCCACGAGCCACTAGCTTGATGGTATGGCAGTTTCATTACAGCTTTGCAACGTTTACAGAGTATTTCATTCCTTTCTTACACCCTGTCCCCATTTTAAGATTTGTTTAATCATTTGTGTCTCTATTTCTAATGGGAATCTCAGTTTCAAAATGGGCTTGAAGCCAGAGATGTAAATGGAGGGCACAATATATTGCTTCCTGAAAGATGGCATGGGGTAGAGGGGAGGAGAAGAGGAGAGTGCAGAAGGAGAAAGGAGGGGTAACATGTGGGAAAAAAATGTGTTCTTAAGATTCAGGCTAATTGAACACACCAACAGAAGAAGATAGATGATCCTCCTGGGCAATTAGCAGACAAAGCAATATTAATAAAAGAGTCTCTTAGAGGAGACCTTCAACAGAGATAAAATGGCTCAGGTGGAGGAGCTGAAAAGAAGAGCTCTGGAGAGTGATGTGAGAGGGAAGTGAGATGCACAGAACAGCCATTAAATCAAAATAGCTAGATTTGCAGCGTTAGAGCTAAGTAAAGAGAAAAGTGATGCTTGACAGACAGGGTGACCCTTCTGAACATTACAAGGAGGCAATTCAGGAGGGCTTAACCTTCCCAGAGATGAACAGTTTCCAACACGCTGGGCCAAGGTACAATGATAATGGTAGGTTCAGAGTCAGCATTGGGTCTCTTTACTAAGCAGTTCTTCCAGTAGCATTTACGCCTGCCTGCATCCCACCTGCAGGCACAAATGACCTGTCCTACAAGAAAAAGGAGGTCAGAGATTGACAGGTAACTTCTGGACTAGTTTTTCATCTGGTCTTTTTTTTTTTTTTTTTTTTTTTTAAACTCTGAGTTCCCTTTCTTTAGAACCATAGGACAGAGGATTGAAAGGGATTTCCCGGGGTCATTGGGCACCAACTACTGCAGTCTCAGGGAACATCACATGGTCTCGGTAACCCATGGAACTCTACCTTAAAACCAGCTTGGATTATTGCCTCACTTCCCCTTTGCTGCTGCTGAATGGCTGTTGCAAGAACCTCTGTCCTTGAAAACTTAGGAATGCTTATCAAATTTCCAGCCTAGATGTATTCCTGTCGAGATTATACCCATTTGTTCCTGTGCCAATGTTTTCCTTCAGTTTAATCACTCTTCTCCCTCCCTGGTGTTTACTTAATTGCTTTTATCTGCTTGATTTAAGAGCTTGTTATGAAATGGTTTTAACTGCCTTTTAGTTTGTTTCTTAACTAGGCTGTACAATGCCCCAAGGGGGTTGGCAGGGGCTTTCTGTTGTCATAATTTTCCGATTATCCTTAATCACGTGAGCCATCCGTCTATCAGGGATGGTTTTGAGGTAACTAGAAACAGCACTGTCAGGGTGTTATTGCTTGGACCAGGTTAGTAAACCAAGAATATTCTGTTAACAAAAACCCAGTCCCATTTACAGCTGTGAAAATTCAGAATGCAGACTCATTGGGGTCTATGGGGTCCCATCAAAATGATGCTAAGACATTTTTCAGTTTAGAGCAACTGAACTGCTTCTTGGTCCAAGGAGTAACTGGACACTGTTCAAATGGCTAGGGATATTATTCAAATATGACTGGGGTCTAACTGTCAGCCTTCAACAAATACTCTCAGAAATAAAAACTATATTATTGATAATAATCCTGCAACTGTTAAAGCATTTATATAAATAAATATACACCTAGATCTCTTAGTGTGTACAAGAACCCCCTGCTCTTTTCTCTCCAATATATTGCCATTTCTTTACCAAGCAGACTTTGTACCAGAAGATCAATTCTGTCCCTCCTATTCACCCACATTTTGAAATGTAACGCCTACAGCTAGATGGAGATGACTATGTCTTTTACACTGTGAGCATCTAAACCAACAGCAGTTCAACAGGAATGTTTTACACGTGGAAAGCATCACACCAGTAATGTGTCTGCGAGACTGATGCCTTGCATTGAATTGTTAGGGCAGTTCCCCACACGGTTAAGTCCCTGCTTGCCTCCGCTTTGCTGGGACCCTGCAGCCTGACTGCGCTCGGCTAGGCGGTATGAGCAGCTGAGAGGTGCCTGTAAGCTTTCCGTGGACCCATTTCGCTACTTCTGAGCCAGCAGACAGCATACGTATTTGATTTATTTAATGAATGGAAGCCTAATTATACAGCAGAGGAAATCACCGAAGCATGAATTAACAGGCTCCCTGAGATCACCTCACATGTTGACAAGAATTAGTGGTGGGAGTTAATGTTGTGGTAACAGCAAAGATATAAAGAAGAAGGTGTATACCTGCAGGCTTTCTGTGACTCCTGGGTGGAGGGGGGACAAAGCTGAGGATGTACCAGCAACAGAAGGGACTTGGTTGGCAATGGCTTGCAAGCAAATATCTCCTGGAGTCCAGGATGTTATGACGAGTGAAATATGGAGACTTGGATAAAAAGTCCAGCATGTTCTGACAGCAGCCTGTCCCACTGTTTGGATATAACATGAAAAACTGAGTCATAAAGAGCTGAAACTATACAGTGCAACTTTGTGCCCATTTTTGGCTGCATCTTGAATTACAAAAATTACAATGACTGCTTAGAAAGGAAAGCCTTGCCTTTCTACTACTACACTGTAATATTCCTGGAAGGGAGCCCATGTGTCAATTTAAGTACCCTTTCAAAGTGTGAGGGACTGTGATATTTCCAAGTCACAATGCCAGCTCGAGCCCTTCTGGAATGTGTGCCAAAGTCTTTCCACCGAGAAGAATGCCTCGCATTAAGCGTGTCGTCCCTGGGCTGGCCCTCAGCTCCCTCCTCAGCCCTGGAGTCTCAGCTTTAACCTTCATTCCTGTATCCCCTTTCTCAGGCCATGGAAAAAAATGCTGTGGAAACACCCCCCATCCTCCTTTTACACGTTAATGTGAAATGAAAAATTCTCATGGCTGGTTATTGAGCAAGAGCAAGGCAATCCTGTGTGGGGAGTTTTAATGCCACGTTTTTTTTGTAACCTGGATGCTGCTAAGTGTATGCAGATCGTACTCATCAGTATACCTTATAATTTGTAGGCGTCTAAGGACCCAGCTCTGCAGAGGCGTTCACGACTATGCAAAGGTCCAGATTTGAGCTGCCCTGATGGAAAGCAGCAAAAGTTTTGTCTGTGTACAACTTGTTTCAGAAAGACTTTCTGAGACAGATGATCTCTGTCCACAAGAGCATCTCCAGACTTCTGTTACTTCCATTGATACATCAGGTATTTAGAAATCCAGGTAACCATCATGGACTTGTAGTTTAATGTTAGTGTAGTTTAACGGAAATAAAGGGACAGCCCATTTTAAGGCCTGACTGATTGAAACTCAAGCCCTTGGAAGAATATAATTAGATATATTTCAAATGAGACTGAAATTTTTATGAGGTCAAAATCCTAACAGTTGATGATTTCTGATTTGGACATCAAGAAATTTAATCTATTTTGTATGATTTTTTTAAATACAGCAAGGTATTAGTCTGCTTCCTGACTTCTTTGGGCCTCAAATATTTTCCACTTTTTCAAAAACATTGGAACCAAGGGGTGGGGGGGTGTCAGAGTAAAAAGAAAGAAACCACAGAAGAAACACCTCCTCACAAGTACACAGCAAGGGGATTTTACACTTTTTCTGTAAAAAGGGGAATGGCAATTGCCCTTCCTGCTCACAGAGATGTAAAGATGGCCCCATCTCCCCCCCCCGGGGAGGCCCACGTACACACTGTGACATAAAGTGCTGATCTTCAGCTTGAGTGTGCATGTTCTGAGGTCTGAAAGGTGAGACCCCCCACGGTCAACAAGATGATATTTGACCCCATACTTGGCCATCACTTTAGCATCATTCCCTAGGGATTGTTATCACTTACAACTGATAAGCCTTGTTCTTTAGTGGTTTGGCTTTTTTGCTTTTGCTTTAAAAAAAAAATGTTTGGAAAGAGAAAGAATTAAGGACTCTGCAGTTCCGATACCATTATAGATGCACATTGTACAGGCAGAGGTTATTTAGGCAAGATGATGAAAAACATAGTTCTTACTTAGTTCCCAAGTTCCAAACCTTTCATCCTGGTCAACTAAGTCCCACCTAGAAATGATGTGCTGGGGAAAAGGGGTCTTTGTAGATCTTACCAATCTTTTTTTTTCTTTTTTTTTTTTTTAATAATACAGGGACAAAACCTAATTGCATACTGAGTTTTGCCCATACAGTCCAGAAGAACTGATTATGTAAACTGATTGTGTAAACTGATTATGACTAACAATTCTAAATGTCATTTAAACATACACATACCATATACACACCGTCACATATTGTGTCAAATGTTCACAGAACTCACAGCATTTTTATCACCTCTGTTGAAAGAGCCGTGAAATCCAGGCAACCCGCATTGGGCTTTTCTTTTTTATTTTGTTATTCAGTCCACCACTTTTTGTTTACAATTAACATGGAAATATCACCTTTTCTCCCTAGTTAGATCTTTGGAGGTTTTTTGTTTGTTTGTTTGTTTGTTTGTTTGTTTTTTAATTAGAGATACAGTAAAGGAGATCCTCTGCTGCTGGAGATCAGGATAGTGCCAGCGATTTAAACAGACAGTCTTCTGAGACTGATTTAGGATCTAGTGTTTAGGGTATGTGTTCTCTTTTAGCTGGATATGGGGTAAATTAACACAACTAGATTTCTGCAATTGCGTAAACTCACAGAAAGATAAAGGATTAGGTTGAGAAAGAATATGTATATATATTTAAGAAAGAACACATACATACATATATATAAATTAAATGTAATCTATGCATAAAAAATGTATTCATTTTAAATAA
>NW_009593042.1:0-295 GCF_000690535.1 Cariama cristata | reverse complement strand
AGGGTGTTGGTCCCGGGCTCCCCAGCCTGTGAGAAAGTCATTGCCTGACCATCTGATTTATCATTACATGGGTGATCTCTTAATTTCTGCCAAAGTGTTGAACAAGGATGAGCTTGTACATACCCTAGAGGAAGCCTTCCATCCTTGTGGTCTAGGGATAGCCCCAGAGAAAATCCAGAGGACAGCCCCATGGAAATACCTGGGGTTGCAGTTAGCAGGATCTCTTATACGCCCTCAAAAACTGCAGTTACACAACCATGTTAGAGCACTGCATGATGTTCAGAAGCTCATTGGA